>NC_057799.1:532094881-532275558 GCF_018294505.1 Triticum aestivum
GGCGGTGGTGCAGGGGAGGATGCGGTGGGTCGTCGGCGGCGGTGGAGCGGGGTAGAGGGTGCGGCGGGTGCTCGGCGGCGAGGGGGACCGGATCTGGCGAGGTGGGATAGCGATCGAGATGGAGGGGGATCGAGATCGAGTGTCCATGAAATTTAAAAATATTCATGAGTTCAAAAAGTGCCCATGAAATACAATCGAGAAATGAAGGCTACAATTTAAATACAATCGATCTTAGCTAGCTATCTGTTCACAATCTCCTTGCCCTTATTTTTCGTAAATGGAGTTCTTCTCTTGAACGGACGTCCTTTAGGTAGGGTGGTCCTGCTTCTTCTTGTGGTGTATGCTGATACTTCGTCGTCGTCGTCATGTTCCATCTTCGGGTCGCCGTACTTGTCGAAGTCTTGCTCATTGGCGACTCCATCCATTCCGATGATCTTCCTTTTGCCTCTCCTCACGACAACACGACTGGGCTTTGACGGGTCAGTAATGAAGAAGCATTGGTCCACATGGGAAGCCAGTACCCATGGCTCATTTTTTGCGGTGACGTTCGCGAATGCGGTCTTGGTGAAATACCGGTCTTCTTTTATGACGCTCTTGGCCCATCTGACACGGAACATCGGGACCTTCTCTCCAGCGTAGCTCGGCTCCCAGATCTCCTCGATCCTTCCGTAGTATCTATCCTTGTCATTACCGGTGTAGGATTCCATCGTTACCCCGGAGTTCTGATAACCATCGCTCTTCATGTCCTTGTCCTCGGTGTAGAATGTGTAGCCGTTGATATCGTACGCCTCATACGTCATCAGGTTGTGCTCGGCGCCCTGTGACAAGGCGAATATGAGTTGTTCTTCCGCGGAAGAATCCTCATTAAAGGGTACGACAGAAGCTTCTGCTTGAACCAACGCGTGAAACATGAGTTGTGCTCTTTGATTATATCTCCGTCCGTCCTCTGTTGGCCTCGGTCATTATACGTCTTCTCAATAAAGGTTTTGTGCTCTACCACCCAAGGATCGACCACGTCTATGTGTTGTAGCGCGACTAGGTTTCCTCTTTCAAAGTCGGCGAGTCGACCATCGAAGTCGACATGCATTTCGCGGCGACCCTCACGGTGACCCCATCCAACGAGCCTGCCGAGGTGCCTGTTGACGGGCAGACCAACGGGGTTCTCGATGCCTAGATAATTCGTGCAGTAGGAGATGCACTCTTTGGTCAGAAAGCCCCTGGCTATGCTTCCCTCTGGATGTGACATGTTGCGAACATATCCTTCGATGACACCATTCATCCTTTCGAACGGCATCATGCTGTGCAGGAACGTCGGCCCGAGTTGGATGATATCCTCCACGATATGGACCAGCAGATGCACCATAACGTCGAAGAATGCAGGCGGGAAGTACATCTCAAGCTCGCATAGTATCACCACGATCACTTCCTATAGCCTTCTGAGTTGCCTCACGCCAACCGACTTCCGAGAGATGACGTCGAAAAAGTTGCATAGGCCAAATAGCGTTTCACGGACGTGCGCGTCCATGATCCCACTGATTGCAACTCGAAGTATCTGCGTCATCAGCACGTGACAGTCATGAGACTTCATCCCGCTGAACTTCTGCTTCGCTGAGTCTAGGTATCTGCTTATCTTCCCCGCGTAACTGTAAGGAAGTTTTACTCCAACGAGGCAGGTGAAAAATTGATCGATCTCCTCCTGACTTAGACTGAAGCACGCGGGAGGGAAGTCATTTCCGGTCTTCCTGGGCTTTTTGCCTTTGCGACGACTTTCCGTGTCCTGCTTCGCCTCATCATCATCATCATCATTAGCGTGAAGCTCCTCCCTGATGCCCATTGATTTCAAGTCTGCCCTTGCTTTCGGCCCATCTTTGGTCCTCTCTGGCATGTTGAGCAGGGTACCAAGCAGACTCTCGCACACGTTCTTTGTGATATGCATGACATCAAGGCTGTGAGGCACACGGTGGATCTTCCAGTACGGCAAGTCCCAGAAAACAGACCTCGTTTTCCATACCTTCAGCAGCGGCTCTGGCGCCTTTCGCTTCTTTCCCGGCTCTGGCACCTTTTGCTTCTTTCCCGGCGGTCGGCAATCTTTCCGATTTTTCAACAGCTCGTCTATTTCCTCGTCGCTCCTCGTACGCGGGCGTCTTCGGGGTTCGGTTTCACCATCGAACAGATCCTTGCGTTTCCTCCACGGGTCATCATCGCGAAGCCACCTTCGATGTCCCATGAACACGGTTTTCGAAGACCCGGGATCTCTATCTAGCTGGCGATACGTTGTGTCATCCATGCACCTGACGCATCCAAAAAATCCGTGGACCACCTGCCCCGCGAGATATCCGTAACCGAGATAGTCGTGCACCGTCGTGAGCAGTGCGGCTCTCATAGGGAAATATTCTTTCTCTGCAGCATCCCACGTATTGGCTGGCGTTTTCCACAGCGTGTCTAGCTCCTCTTTCAGCAGCCCCAGATACAGATTGATGTCGTTCCCTGGTTGTTTCGGCCCTTCAATTAGCATACTCATGTGAATGTACTTCCTCTTCATGCACAACCAGGGGGGAAGGTTGTACATCCACACAAACACAGGCCAGGTGCTATGTGTGCTTCTCTGGCTACCAAACGGATTGACTCCATCGGTGCTCGCGCCCAGCACGATGTTCCTTGGATCCTTCCCAAATTCTCGGTGTTCGAAGTTCAACGCTTGCCACTGGCTCCCATCCTTAGGGTGACTCAGCATCTTGTCTTTTTTATTTATCTCCGGATCATTTGCGTCATCTTCTCGCTTCTTCTCCTCCCTATCCGCGTGCCAACGCAGGAGCTTTGCTACCTTAGGGTCCGCGAAATACCGCTGCAGACGAGGAGTGATCGGAAAGTACCACACCACTTTTCGAGGAGCTTTCTTCCTCTTCTTGTATCGAGTGACACCGCACACCGGACATATGGTAGACTCCGCGTGCTCGTCCCGATAAATGATGCAATTGTTCATGCACACATGGTATTTCACGTGCGGTAAATGTGACGCCCAAAATTTTATTTGGATTTTTCAAAAAAATTATTTGACTTGAGGGAGGTGATTTAAATTTTCCTTCAAAGGAACCCTTCCTCTCAAAATATTTTTCTTTATGGCAAGAGTTTTATTTGGATTCACCCAAGACTTGATTTTGGTCTTGGAGGTTCTTTCTTTTTATTTGGACTCAAACCAAAATACTTCTCTCCTGGAAAAATGTCTTTTGACAATTCCTTTGAAAAGCCCAATAGCTTTTGGAATGATCTTTTCCACTTTCAACAAATCTCTCTTGCCATGACCTATGTGCAAATCCTCTTCCATAAACCTTTCCCCACCTTTGGATCATGATGTACCTCAACTACAGCAAGTTGAACCTCTCCATATATTTATTTTCCATTTATTTCTTATCAAAAACAATTTCTGCCTTCTATTCTAGCTCTTGGAGATTTTCAAAGGAGCTACTCTTTCTGTTTTGATTTTTGCCTCCAAACCAATTTCCCTAGATAGTCCTTTGAACCCTCAACCTAGATCAATGAAGATCCACTGGGCTTCAGTTCAAATTTTTCAAACTACACTTGCTGCAAGTTTGGACCAGATTTGCCAAATTTGATGAAATTCATTCAAATCCTTCTCCAAAAATTCTGAGAAAAATCAGGCAGCCTCTGGGTGCATTGAGAGGTCACCTCACCAAGTCCCAGCTCCAGGAAAATTTTTCTTCATACCATATCATTTCATCGAACACCTTCAGAGCACTGTCAATGTCATGTTCAGTCAAATTCAGTTAACAGTGTCTGAACCACTGTCGTTTCTTCAGTGTCCGTTGCCAATCTCACCAGTGCCCCGGCGTCGCCGTGTTTCCTGTCCCCTCCCCCTTGTCCTCTGCACCGCACGAGCACCTGGATGCTTGCGGGCGTCGGCGACGAGCAGGAGGAGGTGCGCCGCCCCGTGACCGACGCCAGCGGCGGCTTTGCGGCCGCCAGAGAGGGGCGCAGCGCAGACGGCGCCGTCCAGCGCCGCCCAAGCCAGCGGAGGCCGCCGCGTGGTCTTCCACTCCCCCGTGCGCGCTGCCACCCTCGTCGTGAACCGCTAGGCGCGGAGCACGCTCTCTGCCGCCGCCGTGCCAGTACGGCGACCCCGACGAAGACCGACGCCATGACGCCATGCCCGACCGAGTTTAGCAGTGGAACGGGACCAGTAACTCCCACTAATGCTGCCTGGCCAACTAAACCCTCTGCCAAGCCACTGCCTCGCCGTAATCGCTCGCCGGAGATTTTCCGTTCACGGCCACCCTCTCGAATCGCCTATAAATAGAGGCCCCGAGCTCCAGCTAGTACCCATACCACCTCTGCACTCCACCAAGACCCCGCCTAGCCACTGGAAGAGCCCGGGGGGGTCTCCTTCCTCAACTCCGGCCGCCGCGACACGCCATGGGATCCAGCTCGATTCGCTCCCGTGCGTGCACCTCTGCCTCCCATCTCTTGCCAGTAGCTCTCTAGTGCATCCCTCCTTCTGACCCACGCTTCAATTCGAAGTTTGCAGCACACCACCGGAGTTCCCCACCATCGCCCGAGCCGCCGTCCGCCGGAGAAAGTGTCGCCGTCGACGTGGTGCTCCCCGACGCCCAAGTCCACCACCCACCGACGCGGAGGGACACGCTGATACCCTTGGTACACTCCGATCTCCCTGACTCGCCGTGGTTCGACGCCGGCGACCACCGCAACCTTCGGGCGCCGGCGAAGTTTTCAAACCTGACATGTGGACCCCCCACGTCAGCCTCTTTTTCTTTCCCCGCGAACTGTTTTCTGTTGGCGCCTTCGGGCAGAGTACATTTTCTCTGTGGGCTGGCGCGTTTCTATTCGAACCGTTTTCTGTTTTCTCAGTTAAGTCCCTGTTTCTTTTCTGTTTCATCACAGATTAGTCCCTGGACAAAAACCCTTATAACTTTTTAATAAAAAGTGATTTTTGAGTGATCCTTTTTCTGACAGTCTTATATTTTTGTCTAGTTTTTTATAGGATTTATTTGGAAAAATTTTGAGACAACTTTTATGCACGCGTTGGTTTTCACGTTAGTATGCATTTTTCGCTATACCGTAGGTTACGGAAGAGGTGACGGAGCCGCGAACTTCGCCGAGCTAGACTCCGACTTCTCCGAACTAGGCAAGCATGTTTGAACCTTTGATATGATAGGTGTTTTGCATGTTTGCTTCAAAGGTTGTGCATGGCATATGAGCATCGGTAAGTATCACGTTGCATGTGAGGCAACTACCCGTGCGTTCCGAAGCTGCTATGATCTCTGAGGAGAGATGGCCAAGTCATATGGTGACATGAAGGGCAGTAAGGTGGTAATGTTGTGGCATGCCAGCCTTACGTCATCCGATATATTCCGACGTTAACGTGGACGGAGTCACGTTATCGTTCTTCCCCCTTCCGTGCTACCACATGTTTTCTGCCAGAATGCGGTTTAGTAAGTTGGTAACCTCTTTCCATGTACACACCAAATAGAGGGGCCGGGATGAGGGTTCCATGGCCCTGGATTAAAGCCAGTCATCCGGTCAGGGGGCATGGGTGTTTCCGGTTGGGACCGAGAGGGGGCACCCCTTAGAGCGCGCGTATAGAAATTTTGATCCCATGCTACGCGAGGTTGTAGCCTCCCCGTCTCAAGGTTTTTCTTGAACGTTGCCGAGGGTGATTCCTGGCTTCGGAATGTTGAATAGGTGTGTACTGGTTAGATGTGTTTCTTCCAAAACACCGTAAACGGAACTAGTCCCCGTGACTACTGAAATACGTTGGCTGTGGTTAAAGTACAAACTCTGCAGAGTCAAATCCTTCCGAGTCATCGTATCCATGGTCAAGTATCGTGATCAGTGTATCCATATCTATGTCAAGTCCTCGTGGTATTATCCCCGGTAACCAAACTTGAGTGGTAAACTTGGTTAAACATTTTTCCTAAGGATGGACTAACCCCTGTTATTCATCTCATGCTTGATTATTCCTTTGTTATGATTTAAATTCTTGAGCTACTAAGATACTAAGTTATGAAGCCCTTTATGTGATGTCGCTCAGACGTCCGACTGTGGCATGTTTGTTATTTACTTTCGATATAAGCCCTTTATGTGATGTCGCTCAGACGTCCGACTGTGGCAAGTTTGTTATTTACTTTCGATATAAGCCCTTTATGTGATGTCGCTCAGACGTCCGACTGTGGCATATTTGTTATTTACTTTTGATATAAGCCCTTTATGCGATGTCGCTCAGACGTCCGACTGTGGAACACACTATCTTTTATTTTCTATTATAAGCCCTTTATGTGGTGTCGCCCTGACGCCCGATTGCGGCATTGTTATTCTTGCATTTTCCTCTCGAGGAGTCATTCAGACCCTCGTTTGGCACCCAGTATTTATTTTGGGATTTCGGGAGGACTACCGCCCGACTTCTCTTTTATTTCCCATGCATTATTGTCTCTATGTCTGAATGCACTTGTCAATCTGGTCATACGCTTCATGTTTACATTTGTTATATCTTATGTCTGAACTGTCTTGCGAGTACTTTCATAGTACTCACCTGGCTTGTTGATTTGGCCAGATGTTGACGAAGGCGATCTCATGGATGAAGAGTTTGATAGTGAGCCCGACACCTAGAGGAATCCCAGTCAGTCCCGTGCGATCCTGGATATTGGTCACTTGTATTATATACGCTTCCGCCACCCGCAATAAATCTCCTCGAGCTTCACCCCGACGCTCAAAGAGCTGTAGTTTTCAGGAGTCATATCACCCACTCCGCTGTGATATTTCCACCACCGTTGTTATCGTGAGTTAGTAGTTATGCCACCCTATCCGCCGTTATGTTTTATCGGCGTACATGTAATAAATTGTTGAGCAGTCTCCGCTCAACCTTGTATTATATTCAGTACTCCTGGTATTTTTCTTCTGTGACCAAGATATTGTCCACCAGTGAGAAGGAATTCTTCTTTACTGGTCCGTAAAAGGGATTGGTCTCTCAATAAATATTTTATTGAAAAACCGGTCGTGACAAGTTGGTATCAGAGCCAGGCTGACTGTAGGAAGCCACTAGGTGCGATCGCTAATCGGTTATTAGCGTCTTTTGTGCTTTATCAGCATTTTGCAATTGTAGCTATTTTCTGTTGGTCATCATAAATTTATGACTTGACTACTCAGAATTTTTGCCTACTTCTATAGATGTCTGGCAGCAACTGCGAGACTCGGGTGTTCACGAACGTGCCCGAGGGGTTTGTCAAACTCCTCGTCTCCATCACCAAGCTCGCAATCGGGCCAGCGACTCGTCCGGAGTTCACGCTTTACCAGCACAAGCTCAGTGACGACGTGTCTATGCACCAGGCCGTGGTGCAATTCAAGGGAGGACGTTCTGCGTCTCGCCACTTCCGTTTTGTGGGAAGGGCCATGCCTACGGAGAGGCATGCCATGCAGATGGCTGCCCGTGAGGCGATAGCTCGCCTTCGGGATATCCTTCCTATGATGAAGACTCGTCGCTACCGCTACCTCCCATGCCATGTGCCATATACTTGTCACTATGCATTCGCCTGCCATCGGGGAGAGCGAGATGAAGCCATCGAGATGGTCGTTGAGTACCTCAAGCCTCTGGAAGAATCTTTCGAGAACCTCCTGGACGATCTTGTGGCTGCCCGCATGGACTTAGTCCGGGGCGGTCCTGCCAGCAGGAAGGAGCTTCTCCACACGGCACCGCCTCTGACATTCATCTCGTCTTCAGCCTCTTATGCACCGGCCATTTTGGCCACTGCTCGCCGTCTGCCTACCACTGAGGAGTTCGACAGAGTCATCGCTCCTACTCCAGTCCAAGCTGCACCACCTGCCACACCCGCACTACCGCCTGTCGCACCCGCGCCATCAGCGCAGCGCAGTGTTACGCGCCAGGAGCCTGCTAGATAGGAGGTGGAGGTTGAATCTCCAGCACCGCTGAGTCTTGCCCTCGGCAAGGGAAAGGACATCGTCACCATCTCCGACTGAGAGCGCCGAGTAGCCGCGCGTTATGTTTGCTTGTATGTTATGTTGTATCTGTACGTTAGTTTGTAGTAGTTATGAATGCTGCTTTCCAAAGGAGTGTGCTAGTCTAATAACATGTCAGGATTGTGTACGCACATCCTGAGTGCTGTATCGTGTGTTTGCTTTTCGCATGTAAGATTTGTGTTAATCAGTTCTTCTCCGTGCGAAATCGTTTATGTTTTCCTGAAAAATCTTGAGGTCTTTTAAATTTTTTGCCTTTGCAAGATTTTCCTTGTGCCACACAGTTCTTCTCATATTATTTTGCAAAATAATACCCCAGACTGGAAAAATGTCTCGTCCGTGGACTCGTTCCATGCCCAATCAGCCAGAAGAAGTTTATGGGACACAGACTAGCAACAACTTCACTCAGGGACAGTCCAGTCAACAGGACAGCGAAGCAGCCTTGTCTCAAGTATGCCGTCTCTTCGAACAAAGCCAGCAACAGCACCAAGAGATGATGAATCACGTCATCAATATGGGAAATCACCGTGAACCCTATCAACCACATTCCAAGTTGTGTGAATTACAGAAGACTCGCCCTTCAACGTTTGCTCACACAGATAGGCCGCTGGAAGCCGATGATTGGCTTCGTGACATCAAGAGAAAGCTGATTATCGCTCAGTGCTCAGACCATGAGAAGGTGCTTTATGCACCACACTACTTTACTGGAGCAGCTGCGGCATGGTGGGAAAACTTCCTACACATGCATCCCAGTGAACACAACATCACCTGGGAAGAGTTCAAGGAAGGCTTTCGTGGGGCACACATCCCCAGGAGCATCATAAAAAACAAGAAGAGAGAATTTGACGACCTCAAGCAAAGAGGCATGTCAGTGACAGAATACAACGGTCAGTTTACCCAGCTATCTCGTTATGCCTACGACGAGCAAATGACAGAGAACAAGAAGATGGAAAAATTCCTGGACGGCCTGGCACCGGCACTAAGATGCCAACTGGTTGTACACACTTTCCCGGATTTTAAAACTCTGGTTGACAAGGCCATTACCTTGGAGAATGAGCGCCGTAGTCTGGAAGATATCCGTAAGCGAAAGAGGGATAAGACGACCCTTGCTCGCAACAACCGAAGCAAGACTTAGGTTCCAAGGACAGAAGCAAGGAAATCCACGACTACTGATCTAAGGCCAGTCAGACAGTTTCATGCCAGGGACAAGGAGTTCACGTACCGTCCAGGGGTCACATGCTATGCTTGTGGTGAAGAAGGGCACTATGCTAAACAGTGCCCAAAGCCAAGGAACTCGGCCCCCAAGCCAAACAATGGTGGGAATAATCCAGCCCCCAAGCGCAACAATTTCAATCCCAACAACAACCACAGGAAGGGTCACCTGAACCATGTGACCAAGGAAGAAGCTTAGAATGCCCCAGACATCGTGCTCGGTACGTTCCCTGTCAACACAGTACCCGCCACGGTTTTGTTTGATTCTGGAGCTTCCCATTCGTTCGTTTCGAAGAGTTTTGTTTTGCAACATGGCTTTCCGATACTCCCCTTGGAAAAATCTATGATCATCAACTCCCCGGAAATAAGCAGATCGCTCAGAGTTACTGCCAAGGAGTGCTCATTGAGTTCAAAGGACTAAAGTTCCAAGCAAATCTCATCATGTTGGAAAATAAAGGACTGGATGTCATTTTAGGGATGGACTGGTTGACCACCAACAAAGGATTCATTGACTGTTTCAATCGGACCGTGATTCTCACTCACCATCACGGCAAGACAATAAAGGTTACAGCTCAAGAAAGGCCACGGTCATGGCAACCAAAGCGGAACAAAGTGGACATTTCAGAACTGAGAAAAGTTCCAGTGGTATGCGAGTTTCCTGACGTATTTCCTGAAGAACTACCAGGCATGCCACCAGACCGAGAGATAGAATTCAGCATCGAACTAGCACCTGGCACCGCTCCCATCTATAAGAAACCTTATAGAATGGCACCCTCAGAATTGGTGGAGTTGAAGAAGCAGATAAAGGAATTATTGGACAAAGGATTTATTCGAGCCAGCTCCTCACCATGGGGTTTGCTAGTATTATTTGCCAAGAAAAAGGATGGGACACTGAGACTGTGTATAGACTATCGAGCCCTCAATATGGTCACCATCAAAAACAAATATCCGATGCCACGGATAAATGATTTGTTTGACCAGCTCGCACAAGCCAAGGTGTTCTCAAAAATTGATTTGAGATCGGGATATCATCAATTGAAAGTACGTACAGAGGATATCCCTAAGACAGCATTTACCTCCAGATACGGATTATATGAGTTCACAGTGATGCCTTATGGACTAACAAACGCCCCTGCATATTTTGTCCACCTCATGAACAAAGTGTTCATGAAATTCATGGACAAATTTGTTGTGGTGTTCATTGACGATATTCTGGTATATTCAAGGACACTAGAAGAGCATGCTGAGCATCTCAGAATTGTCTTGGGAGAATTAAGGAAACATCAGTTGTACGCCAAATTTAGCAAGTGTGAATTTTGGCTAAGGCAAGTTGGTTTCCTAGGCCATATATTGAACCAAGAAGGCGTGGCCGTAGACCCAGAAAAGGTCAAAGCCATACTTGACTGGAAACCACCCGCCAACGTAACAGATGAGCGGAGTTTCCTGGGAATGGCCGGATATTACAGAAGATTTATTGAAGGATTCTCCACTGTGGCAAAACCAATAACACAGTTGCTCAAGAAAGACAAGAAATTTGTATGGACGGAAGCATGAGAGAAAAGCTTCCAAGAACTCAAGAAGAAGCTAACAACCGCACTGGTCTTAACTGTGCCAGTCATACACAAGAGTTTTGAAGTATATTGTGACGCGTCCCGAAAGGGCCTCGGATGTGTGCTGATGCAGGATGGCAAAGTTGTCGCGTATGCTTCCGGGCAGCTACGGAAGCATGAGGAAAACTATCCAACACATGACTTGGAGCTAGCAGCGGTCATCCATGCACTCAAGGAGTGGAGGCACTTTCTGTTGGGAAATCGCTGTGAAATATATACGGACCATAAGAGCCTTAAATATATTTTCACACAGCCAGAGCTAAATTTACGCCAACGACGCTGGTTGGAACTGGTCAAGGACTATGATGTCGGCATTCACTACCATCCAGGGAAAGCAAATGTAGTGGCTAATGCCCTTAGTCGGAACCCTAGCCCGGATGACGACAGTCCACGAAACTTGAGGCCTGAGTTTCAGCAAGAGTTCACTAGACTCAACATGGTGTTAGTCTCTGAGGGCACCGTATCAAATCTGGAGATACAGCCCACCCTAGTGGAACAAATTAAGAAGGCTCAACAGGGACATCCCAGCATCGAGGGCATAAAGAGGAAAATGAACCTTGGCAAGGCTGCAGAGTTCATCACAGACAATGAAGGAATATTATGGTACGGAGACAGACTTTGCGTACCTAACATTGAGGAACTCAAGCAACAAATCCTAACCGAAAGCCACACCGCTCCATACTCGATCCACCCTGGAGGAACCAAAATGTACAAAGACATTTAGGAAAGATTTTGGTGGCACGGTATGAAAAGAGATATAGCCGCATTTATTGCTTGTTGCGATTCATGTCAGCGCATCAAGGCCGAACATCAAAAGCCAGCAGGGCTACTCCAGCCAAACAGGATACCGGAGTGGAAATGGGATGAAATAGGAATGGACTTCATCGTCGGACTACCTCGATCACAACGCGGAAATGACGCCATATGGGTCATCACAGACCGACTAACCAAGGTTGCTCATTTCATTCCCGTGAAGACTACCTACTCCACACAAAGGCTGGCCAAGCTTTATCTCTCCCGTATAGTTTGTTTGCATGGAGTCCCAAAGACTATAATATCCGACCGAGGCACCCAATTTGTCTCCAAATTTTGGGATCACCTGCAACAAGCTCTGGGCACGCAACTAGTTTTCAGTACAGCATACCACCCTCAGACTAATGGACAAACGGAACGTGTGAACCAAATCCTAGAGAATATGCTGAGAGCCTGTGTGCTCACCTATGGATCCAGTTGGGAAGAGAGTTTCCCGTATGTCGAGTTTGCTTACAACAACAGTTACCAAGCCAGCTTGCAAATGGCACCCTTTGAAGCATTGTACGGACGGAGGTGTCGTACCCCACTGAATTGGTCCGAAACAGGTGACAGCCGTATCTTCGGCCCAGACATGCTTAAAGAGGCCGAGGAGAAAGTTAGGCAGATCAGGGACAGACTCAAGACAGCGCAAAGCTGACAAAAGAGCTAGTATGATCAAAAACATCGTGAGGTCAGCTTTGAACCCGGTGATTCCGTATACCTACGAGTGTCTCCTATGAGGGGCCTGCAACGGTTCAAAATTAAGGGGAAGCTAGACCCGAGATTTATCGGACCATTCTGTATAGAGGCACGAAGAGGCACAGTGGCCTACAAACTAGACTTACCCAAGGAGCTGTCAGACGTCCATGACGTGTTCCATGTCTCACAATTGAGGAAATGTGTGAACAACCCGGAGAAGCATGTATCTCAAGAGAGCATTGATGTGCAACCAGATCTCAGCTACAGAGAGTGGACAATAAAGATTTTAGAAGAGTCTGAAAGGAGGACCCGTCAGAAGACAACAAAATTTTTCAAAGTTCAGTGGAGCAACCACACTGAGAATGAAGCTACATGGGAAAGGGAAGATTTTCTCCAGGCAGAGTATCCATACCTATTTGAGGATCAGCTGAAATCTCGAGGACGAGATTTATCCTAAGGGGGTAGGTGTTGTGACACCCAAAATTTTATTTGGATTTTTCAAAAAAATTATTTGACTTGAGGGAGGTGATTTAAATTTTCCTTCAAAGGAACCCTTCCTCTCAAAATATTTTTCTTTATGGCAAGAGTTTTATTTGGATTCACCCAAGACTTGATTTTGGTCTTGGAGGTTCTTTCTTTTTATTTGGACTCAAACCAAAATACTTCTCTCTTGGAAAAATGTCTTTTGACAATTCCTTTGAAAAGCCCTATAGCTTTTGGAATGATCTTTTCCACTTTCAACAAATCTCTCTTGCCATGACCTATGTGCAAATCCTCTTCCATAAACCTTTCCCCACCTTTGGATCATGATGTACCTCAACTACAGCAAGTTGAACCTCTCCATATATTTATTTTCCATTTATTTCTTATCAAAAACAATTTCTGCCTTCTATTCTAGCTCTTGGAGATTTTCAAAGGAGCTACTCTTTCTGTTTTGATTTTTGCCTCCAAACCAATTTCCCTAGATAGTCCTTTGAACCCTCAACCTAGATCAATGAAGATCCACTGGTCTTCAGTTCAAATTTTTCAAACTACACTTGCTGCAAGTTTGGACCAGATTTGCCAAATTTGATGAAATTCATTCAAATCCTTCTCCAAAAATTCTGAGAAAAATCAGGCAGCCTCTGGGTGCATTGAGAGGTCACCTCACCAAGTCCCAGCTCCAGGAAATTTTTTCTTCATACCATATCATTTCATCGAACACCTTCAGAGAACTGTCAATGTCATGTTCAGTCAAATTCAGTTAACAGTGTCTGAACCACTGTCGTTTCTTCAGTGTCCGTTGCCAATCTCACCAGTGCCCCGGCGTCGCCGTGTTTCCTGTCCCCTCCCCCTTGTCCTCTACACCGCACGAGCGCCTGGATGCTTGCGGGCGTCGGCGACGAGCAGGAGGAAATGCGCCGCCGCGTGACCGACGTCAGCGGCGGCTTTGCGGCCGCCAGAGAGGGGCGCAGCGCAGACGGCGCCGTCCAGCGCCGCCCAAGCCACCGGAGGCCGCCGCGTGGTCTTCCACTCCCCCGTGCGCGCTGCCACCCTCGTCGTGAACCGCTAGGCGCGGAGCGCGCTCTCTGCCGCCGCCGTGCCAGTACGGCGACCCCGACGAAGACCGACGCCATTACGCCATGCCCGACCGAGTTTAGCAGTGGAACGGGACCAGTAACTCCCACTAATGCTGCCTGGCCACCTAAACCCTCTGCCAAGCCACTGCCTCGCCGTAATCGCTCGCCGGAGATTTTCCGTTCACGGCCACCCTCTCGAATCGCCTATAAATAGAGGCCTCGAGCTCCAGCTAGTACCCACACCACCTCTGCACTCCACCAAGACCCCGCCTAGCCACTGGAAGAGCCCCGGGGGGGTCTCCTTCCTCAACTCCGGCCGCCGCGACACGCCACGGGATCCAGCTCAATTCGCTCCCGTGCGTGCACCTCTGCCTCCCATCTCTTGCCAGTAGCTCTCTAGTGCATCCCTCCTTCTGACCCGCGCATCAATTCGAAGTTTGCAGTACACCACCGGAGTTCCCCACCATCGCCCGAGCCGCCGTCCGTCGGAGAAAGTGTCGCCGTCGACGTGGTGCTCCCCGACGCCCAAGTCCACCACCCACCGACGCGGAAGGACACACTGATACTCTTGGTACACTCCGATCTCCCTGACTCGCCGTGGTTCGACGCCGGCGACCACCGCAACCTTCGGGCGCCGGCGAAGTTTTCAAACCTGACATGTGGACCCCCCACGTCAGCCTCTCTTTCTTTCCCCGCGAACCGTTTTCTGTTGGCGCCTTCGGGCAGAGTACGTTTTCTCTGTTGGCTGGCGCGTTTCTGTTCGAACCGTTTTCTGTTTTCTCAGTTAAGTCCCTGTTTCTTTTCTGTTTCATCACAGATTAGTCCCTGGACAAAAACCCTTATAACTTTTTAATAAAAAGTGATTTTTGAGTGATTCTTTTTCTGACAGTCATATATTTTTGTCTAGTTTTTTATAGGATTTATTTGGAAAAAATTTGAGACAAATTTTATGCACGCGTTGGTTTTCACGTTAGTATGCATTTTTCGCTATACCGTAGGTTCCGGAAGAGGTGACGGAGCCGCGAACTTCGCCGAGCTAGACTCCGACTTCTCCGAACCAGGCAAGCATGTTTGAAACTTTGATATGATAGGTGTTTTGCATGTTTGCTTGAAAGGTTGTGCATGGCATATGAGCATCGGTAAGTATCACATTGCATGTGAGGCAACTACCCGTGCGTTCCGAAGTTGCTATGATCTCTGAGGAGAGATGGCCAAGTCATGTGGTGACATGAAGGGCAGTAAGATGGTAATGTTGTGGCATGCCAGCCTTACGTCATCCGATATATTCCGACGTTAACGTGGACGGAGTCACGTTATCGTTCTTCCCCCTTCCATGCTACCACATGTTTTCTGCCAGAATGCGGTTTAGTAAGTTGGTAACCTCTTTCCGTGTACACACCAAATAGAGGGCCGGGATGAGGGTTCCATGGCCCTGGATTAAAGCCAGTCATCCGGTCAGGGGGCATGGGTGTTTCCGGTTGGGACCGAGAGGGGGGCACCCCTTAGAGCGCGCGTATGGAAATTTTGATCCCATGCTACGCGAGGTTGTAGCCTCCCCGTCTCAAGGTTTTTCTTGAACGTTGCCGAGGGTGATTCCTGGCTTCGGAATGTTGAATGGGTGTGTACTGGTTAGATGTGTTTCTTCCAAAACACCGTAAACGGAACTAGTCCCCATGACTACTGAAATCCGTTGGCTGTGGTTAAAGTACAAACTCTGCAGAGTCAAATCTTTCCGAGTCATCGTATCCATGGTCAAGTATCGTGATTAGTGTATCCATATCTATGTCAAGTCCTCGTGGTATTATCCCCGGTAACCAAACTTGAGTGGTAAACTTGGTTAAATTTTTTTCCTAAGGATGGACTAACCCCTGTTATTTATCTCATGCTTGATTATTCCTTTGTTATGATTTAAATTCTTGAGCTACTAAGATATTAAGTTATGAAGCCCTTTATGTGATGTCGCTGAGACATCCGACTGTGGCATGTTTGTTATTTACTTTTGATATAAGCCCTTTATGTGATGTCGCTCAGACGTCCGACTATGGCATGTTTGTTATTTACTTTCGATATAAGCCCTTTATGTGATGTCGCTCAGACGTCCGACTGTGGCATATTTGTTAGTTACTTTTGATATAAGCCCTTTATGCGATGTTGCTCAGACGTCCGACTGTGGAACGCACTATCTTTTATTTTCTATTATAAGCCCTTTATGTGGTGTCGCCCTGACGCCCGACTGCGGCATTGTTATTCTTGCATTTTCCTCTCGAGGAGTCATCCAGACCCTCGTTTGGCACCCAGTATTTATTTTGGGATTTCGGGAGGACTACCGCCCGACTTCTCTTTTATTTCCCATGCATTATTGTCTCTATGTCTGAATGCACTTGTCAATCTGTTCATATGCTTCATGTTTACATTTGTTATATCTTATGTCCGAACTGTCTTGCGAGTACTTTCATAGTACTCACCTGGCTTGTTGATTTGGCCAGATGTTGACGAAGGCGATCTCATGGATGAAGAGTTTGATAGTGAGCCCGACGCCTAGAGGAATCCCAGTCAGTCCCGTGCGATCCTGGATATTGGTCACTTGTATTATATACGCTTCCGCCACCCGCAATAAATCTCCTCGAGCTTCACCCCGACGCTCGAAGAGCTGTAGTTTTTAGGAGTCATATCACCCACTCCGCTGTGATATTTCCACCACCGTTGTTATCGTGAGTTAGTAGTTATGCCACCCTATCCGCCATTATGTTTTATCAGCGTACATGTAATAAATTGTTGAGCAGTCTCCGCTCAACCTTGTATTATATTCAGTACTCCTGGTATTTTTCTTCTGTGACCAAGATATTGTCCACCAGTGAGAAGGAATTCTTCTTTACTGGTCCGTAAAAGGGATTGGTCTCTCAATAAATATTTTATTGAAAAACCGGTCGTGACAGTAAATCCTGAGGACACATGAGTTTCTTCGCCTCCTCGAAACTGGTCGGGCACTTGTTCCCCTTGGGAAGACGTTCGTGCCAGAATGACATGTTCTTGTCGAAGCATGCGTCGGTCATTTTGTGTTTTACCTTCATCTCCAGAGCCATGAGCGTTACTTTCAGGCGGGTATCCTCGGGCCTGCATCCTTCATACAATGGAGTAACCGCGTCTATCTCCAGTTGATCCAGCTTGGCTTTCTCTCGGGCGGCAGCTCTTGCGTTATCCGTCTGCTTGAGAAGCAGCTCTCGAATATGAGGGTCCTGCACCCAGCCCATCGATGGTCCATCGTCGTCTGCTCCACCGGCATCTTCATCTTCATGATCATGCCCTTCGTCTGCTCCCGCATCTTCCTCATCATCATGTCCGGCATCTTCTACATGATGACTGTGTACAGCATCACCGTCGTGATCATGTCCTGGAGATTCTTCGTCTTCTCGCCCGCCCGAGACGCGGTGGTTGTCTTGCTGCCCTTCCTCATTTTTTGCCCGGCCCCCATGGACGACTTCATAGTCATCTTCATCACCTTGCCACCGATAGCCATCCATGAAACCACGCAAGAGCAGGTGGTCCCGCACCTGCCCGGAATCCGGGTCCGCAATAAGGCTCTTCAGCTTGCATCTTCGACACGGACATCTTATCTCTGTCTCGTTCTTTTCAAGCATCTCGGCCTTTGCGGAGCTCAAAAACCTATTCATGATGCCTTCGGTCATCGTGCGGACAATGGTCGCCTGCGGGGTAGAGCAAAACGATATTTTAGAACCAAGAAAAAATTTGGCATGACTTTCCCTAAAAATAGGACCAAAAAGAATGCATAGTGCCAAAATTCTCGCCAAAACGGAAATGAATCAACATTCCGGCAAAATATTGGCAACTATCGCATTTCAAATACCGGTACCTGCAAACACAAACATATATGCAACACCACAAACATATGCAACACCACAAACATACATAGATCTAGCTAGGCCATAAAAAGTGCATGTGCACGTTGTTGGAGGGAGAACAACATAAAGATAGCTTCCCCCTTACTTACCTATCAAAAAAGGTAATTTAACCAATTAATTTGGATGAATTTATGGTGCAAATGAGGTGAGGAGGAGGAGGCAGCCGAGACAAGCTTGGAGGAGGAGGTGGAGAGAATGAAGTGGGGAAAGTGAATGGGTAGGTGTGGCTGTCCAAAATATCTAGCTCGTCCCAGGTTACTAATGGCGCACCACGAACAAATGCCATTAGTAACCCTGTTTACTAATGGCGCACCTGCTGGTGGTGCGCCATTAGTAGTTTGAAAAAAAACACTAATGGCGCACCAGGGAACAGTGCGCCATTACTAGTTTAAACTAGTAATGGCGCACCAGGGAACTAGTAATGGCGCACTGTTCCCTGGTGCGCCATTAGTAGTTTTGCAAAAAAATAAAAAATAAAAAAATATAGTAGTGGCGCACTATGTGGCTGGTGCGCCATTACTAGTTAGAACTAGTAATGGCGCATTGTGCCCTGGTGCGCCATTAGTATGTTTGGAAGAAAAAAATTGTTTCTAGTGGCGCACCATGTGTCTGGTGCGCCATTAGTGTCTTTCACACTAATGGCAACACTAATGGCGCACCAGCACATGGTGCGCCACTGCTATATAGTAGTGGCGCACCACATGTCTGGTGCGCCATTAGTGGCCATTCCATCTATAGCCCTTTTCCTAGTAGTGTTAGCACCAAAGAGGAAACAAGGACGCTGCGTGCGCTGGCGCCCGCCTGGTGCCCGCCTCATCTCGATCTCATGGCTCACATCACGAGAACCTCGCGAGGTTTGCCTTGCCTTGATCTCTCCGCCCCTCGTGAGCCTGCCTGGCGAGGTCGCTCCTGAGGAGGTCTTGCGTCGTCCGCCTTGCGAGGCTTGGCCCCCTCGCGAGGGTCTTGAGTGCCTTGTTGAGGAAGATGGGCCGTACAGGCCTGCTAGCAAAGCCACGCCGTGGGCCGCAGGCAGGCAAGTCTGGGGACCCCCGTTCCCAGAACGCCGATAGCCATGGAATGGCCTCAACATGCCCTCGTAAAAATTGGAGAATGTTTTCCTTATGTCGTGATGCGCGCCTTTCATAAAACGAACCATCATCCGAGGAAGTTTCATGCTTTCGAGAGGGAAAATCCCCATGATTGAAGGGGAATCCTAATTTCCGTCCTAGTATGTCATTCCGTTTTTTCCAACGATCAACATACCGCCTCAAATGCAACGTGTTCAAATTTGACATTTTCCCGGGCTCATTTACCATATTTAGGGGATTATGTGCATTTTCTAGGCATTAATGGACATAATTCAAATTCGAACAATCGGTGCATGAAAAGGTGCACAAGAACGGTCTGGAAAACCGTGCTCGTGTTACTTAGCACATTCTCATGCCTTTTACAAGGAATGGGAAGATATTTCAAGGAAATGTGTGGCAATAGTCAACCATGAACGCGTCGCTTACTCGGTTAACAACTATACAAAAAATAAAACACATGGTTGGAAAATATGACGCCTGGCGTGGTTCCATGGTATGGCCTCACCATGCCTGGTAAAAATTGGAGAATGTTTTCCTTATGTCGTGATGCGCGCCTTTCATAAATCGAACCATCACCGAGGAAGTTTCATGGTTTCGAGGGGGAAATCACCAAGATTGAAGGGGGATCCGAATTTCCTTTGTCCTTTATCCACGAGTTTTTTCTATGATGAGTATACAACTTGCAAATCACCGTGTTCAAATTTGGCACTTTTCCGGGTTCATTTGCCATATTTAGGGGATTATGTGCATTTCCTAGGCATTAATGCGCATAATTCAAGTTCAAACAATTGATGCATGAAAGGGTCCACAAGAACGTCCTAGAAAACCATGCTCGTGCCATTTAGTAAATTCTCATGCCTTTTACAAGGAATGGACAGATATTTCGGTGAAATGTGTGGCAATAGTCAACTACAAATGTCTGTTTGTTGGGTTTTCAACTATAGAAAAAAATGAAATAAATGCTTAAAAAACATGACGCCTGGCATGGTGCCATGGTATGACCTCACCATGCCTTGGTAAAAATTTGAGAAGGTTTGGCTTATGTTGTCATGCACGCCCTTCATAAATCGAACCATCACCGAGGAAGTTCCATGCTTTCAAAAGGGAACCTCAAGATTGAAGGGGAATCCAAATTTTCTTCGTACTTTGCCCTGGAGTTTTTTTCCACGACGAACATACACCCTGCAAATCACCATGTTCAAATTTGCCATTCTTCCAGGCTCATTTACCATATTTAGGGGATTATGTGCATTTTCTAGGCATTTAGCACATATAAATCCAATCCAGCTACAGATGCACGGGTGTGATGTGAGGGACGTGGATTGTCGTTCGATTGCAGCGCATCCAACGGTGCACACGCGTGATCCGTGTGGCTGGGGTTCCTGCCAATCATAACGCAACACACAAAAGGCTCAGCGCACACTGTTTCTGGAAGCGACGGAGATCAACCGTGTGCAATAATGAACGAGAAAAATTGTAAGGGAAGCCAAATTTCTGTTGTCGTTTGTGGTTGAGCTCCTGAATACCACCGCACTGTACGGCTGCCCGGCCCCTCCATCCCAGAGCTCTCTTCAGGCGTCATCCATGGCACCGCGGCGCACAGTAACTCGTAAGGAAGCGATGGCATCCCGCCGCGCCGTGTTCCTCGCCGCCCGCGACCGCACACAAGGTAAGGAAGCGATGGCATCTCGCCGCGCCGAGTTCATCGCCGCCGGCGGCCAGACAGTTACATGGGCGGACTTTGAGGCTGCCATGGCCAAATGGGTGGTGGATCTAGAGGCGGCCAAAGCCACACAGAAGGAGTAGAAAAGGCAGAAAGCAGTCAAGAAAAGAGAGTTCCGCCACCGCAAGAAAAAAGAGGCCGCACGCCATGGTGAGGAGAGCTTGGTGGAGATCGAAGCACGGTGGGCTGCCGCCTACAAGGCCGGGAAGGAGAACGCCGGCATCTGGCCAGCATGCCCTGATGGCAGCATGTGAGAAGTAGTTTAGGTTTGTTGTATTAGAGCAAATTACCAGTAGTAATTTAAGTTTGTAGTATTAACGTACAATGTCGGTAAGAGGACCCTTTGAGGGCTTTGAGCGTTGATTAGCATGTGTGCCCGTGTGTGTTTTTTGCATTAATGATTAGAAGATCACAAAACACACGGTTTCTATGTCGTACCCGTCTGTGTTTTTGGCGTTAATGACCCATAAATCAGTTACCTCTCCGATATTTCCTAATAAACCAGGCGTACCATTGACCAAAAAAATCAAGTACACGTGTACATTTTTTGGGGACGGAATCTGCCAACTTTCTTTTTTCTCGCACATGAGTATTTTACGCGCTTCGTCTGTGTTGTGTGTTTCCCCCGCCCAAGTTTCAAATTTTGCACCGAAATTTTCATTAGGCGCGCGATTTCAGAATTTATTCCTCCAACCACATCCCCTTCCCCTCAGTATCCCCCATCCCTCGCGCCTCCCCCTGCCGACATCTCAAAAAACCGCTGCTGCAACCACAGCTTCAACCACATCTATGTTCTGCTCGGATCCAGTCAGGTAACCTACCGATCTCTATCACGTCCCCGGCCTGATTGCTTAAATGGCGCCTGTGAAACATCCTCATGCCTCCAAATCCCCCCAGCAGGAGCTGATGGCGGTCCATGGCGCGGTGGCCACTATGCGTGTTGACCCGGAGGAACACCTCGCCTCTGCCTCCGCCGCCGACATGGCACAGGCTCTGGCCCAGATGAAGTCCCCCAGCGACTACCCCCCAGGACATAACAGGTAGGATCTGACCAGCTAAATCTTACCAATACAACTTGCAATGACTATGATTTGTACGGTTGATGTATTAAGCATGTTCGTGCCTTGTTTATTTCAGTACTAGACACTATGTGATGTTCAAATATTACCGTGTCCAGCTCAAGTTCACCAATACGAGCAACAAACTTACAATACATGACTCAGGATATCACTAGAGATGCTGCCCATTTGCTATTTTAGTGGATGCTAACCCTGTTGCACTTAACATGCCTGTCCATGTACTCACGCAGGGTCATAACGGCCAATGCTTTTGTTTGCCGTCGAGGTGAGCTGCATCCCATGCCTTGCAGTATTTCACATAATTTGTGCAATTGCAGTTTAACTTCTACCCATTTACTGGTTGCCTGTAGGTACACATGTCAGTAGCACTAATCCACGCTTCGACCCGGAGGAACAGCTCGCCTCCGCCGTCGCTGACTTTTGGCGAGCTCTGGCCAAGATGAAGTGCCCCAGCAACTACCTGTCAGGACTTACCAAGTATGTACTCACCAGTTCAATCTTACCAATACCAGTTGCAATTAATGGCTATGTTCTGTACGGTCGATGTATTAAGCATGTTCTAGTAAACATGCCTAACATGTTTTTGCTACTTTCCCTACCTTTTTATAGACATCTGGGCCATTCTCTTCTCTGACAGCACCTGCCTTGTGATGTTTAACTATGCCAATTGCATTTTTATCAGTACCGGTTTCAATGTCTATTAAGCCCGTTGCAATTAATAGTTGAATCCATTTTTAAACAATTGCATTTCAATGGCTAAAAACTTACAAAACATGACTTAGGATGTAGTTAAGCCTGTTGCAATTAACAGTTGTATCCATTTTTTAATCTATCCATTTGCTCCCATGCTACTCTCCGCAATGAAGATATACTAGAGATGCTGCCCCATTGCTTTTTTTGGTGGATGCTAACCCTGTTGTACTTAACATGCTTGTCCATGTACTTACGCAGGGTCATAACGGCCGATGCTGTTGTTTGCCGTCAAGGTTAGCTGCATCCCATGTCTTAGAGTATTTCACATCATTTGTGCAATTGCAGTTTAACTTCTACCATTTACTGGTTGCCTGTAGGTACACATGTCAGTGGCACTGATCCACGCTTCGACCCGGAGGAACAGCTCGCCTCCGCCGCCGCCGACTTTGGGCGGGCTCTGGCCAAGATGAAGTGCCCCAGCAACTACCTCTCAGGACTTACCAAGTATGTACCCACCAGTTCAATCTTACCAATACCAGTTGCAATTAATGGCTATGTTTTGTACTGTCGATGTATTAAGCATGTTGTAGTAAACATGCCTAACACGTTTGAGCTATTTTCCCTACCTTTTTATAGACAATTGGGCCATTATCTGCTCTGGCAGCACCTGCCCTGTGATGTTTAACTCTGCCAATTGCATTTTTATCAGTACCGGTTTCAATGGCCATTAAGCCTGTTGCAATTAACAATTGTATCCGTTTTTAAAGAGTTGTATTTCAATGGCTACAAACTTAAAAAACATGAATTAGGATGTTGTTAAGCCTGTTGCAATTAATAGTTGTATCCATTTTTTAATTCGTCCCTTTGCTACTGTGCTACTCTTTCGAAATGAAGATATCACTACAGATGTTGCCGTTTTATTACCATTTGCTATTTTTGGTGGATGTTAAACCTGTTGTAGTTAACATTGGCTTTCCATGTACTTACACAGGGCTACAATGGGCGATGTTGTTGTTTGCCGTCGACGTTAGCTGCATCCCACACTACAAAAAAAAGACACATCCGTGACATTTTGGGCCGAGCAAAAAAAATTCTGTCATACTTATGACACTTCTATGACAATAATTATGACAAAACACGGTATCATCATAGATGTGGTGGGGTCCTACTTCTATGACAAAAAATCATGACAGAAAATCGGCTTTTCGTCCTGGGCGGGCCGAATACGCAGCTGCATGACATTCTTTGGGCCGTCCACGACGGAAAAAACCGTGGTAGAAGCGAGGGCGAGGAAAATATCGGGGTGTTCCCGGTTACGGTGGGTGGTCGGGGCCGAGCGATGCGCGTTTCTCTCGTACACACACGCGCATGGGTGCGAGGCATTGGGCTCTAACTGAACCCGAGAGATTGCACTGCAGGCTACGCGTTACTGAACCCGAGCGATCGATCGATGGCTGTTAACTGAACCCGATCGAGCGATTCCTTCGCTACTGCTGCTAACTGAAGTCGATCGATGCTGCCTCTAGATGAACAGTGAGCGTTGCTGGGGGGGTTGGATGAACAGTACCTGGTGGGGGTGGATGAACAGGACCCGGTGGTGTTGCCTCTAGATGAACAGGACCCCGATCGATCGAGCCGGTTGGGGCTGGATGAACAGGACCCCGTGGAGGGCAGGATGAACAGGACCATACCATGGAGGGCAGGATGAACAGTAGACGGTGGAGGGCTGGATGAACAGTAGCCCGTGGAAGGGTGGTTGAACAGGAGCCTATGGAGAGGGCTGGTTGAACAGTAGCCGGTGGAGTAGCGCGCGGTGGAGGCTGCATGAACAGGAGCCCGTGGATGAACAGTCGCAGGTGGAGGCTGGAGGAGGTTGACGGTGGATGAACAGTAGCCCGTGGAGGCTGGAGGGGGTCGACGGTGGAGATGAACAGTATCCCATGGAGTCCCGTTTTGCGGTACGCCACACCCCTCCCGATGAACAGGACCCCCATTTCGACCGTAGCGCTCCAACACAAGTCTATTTCCTCCGTTTTGCGGTACGCCACACCCCTCCCGATCAACAGGACCCCAATTTCGACCGTAGGAGGTCCGTTTCTTCAGTTTTGTAGTATGCCAGACCCCTCTCGATGAACAGGATCCCATTTCGAATGTGGCCGGTCGAACACAAGGCCGTTTCCTCCGTTCTGCGGTACGCCAGGCCTCGTTTCCATCGGCTGTTCCGTCCAAGCCCTCCCGGTGAACACGACGACGCATTCCGTTCCGACCCAGCCGGTTGGCTCCCCATGAACATGACGATGATGTTGTTTCTCCGTTCCGACCCAGCCATGTACACACGCCCTGGCCGTATGTACGTGCGAGTAGGCGTTCCAGACCCCGCCCGTATGTACGTACGTGGCCGTATTTACTTTCTTGCACCCTGGCCGCTGTACGTACGTGTACATGCTATGTGCGTGCCTCTACTATGACACGTGCGCGCCTCTACATCGACCAGTATGTACATACACGTTCATGACCAGAATGACAACGCTACGTACGCTTCGACCAGGTGGGTCCCGACTGTCAGGCACTTCCTTGCCTGGGAAGATGTAGCTGGTAGGTCCCAGTAGTCAGGGGGCGAATCGTTTTTTTTTGCCCAGACGCACTTCCTTGCGTACGAAGATGTAGATGGTGGGTCCCAACAGTCAGGGGGAAACATTTTTTTGTGAAATATGGTGGCCCGTCTGGTGGGTCCTCGCTGTGAGGTGGAGGAATAATTATTTTGTGCGTAATAAGGAGGCACTTCCTTGCTGCGGCCATGGACCCAGCTGTCAGCCTCTCCACGTACAGTCCACGTCCGATGGAAGCCGTTCCTTGACCATGTTGACCATGCCGCGCCGAGAGCACCAGGGCGGTGGACGACGCCGAGGCCTAGGAAGGGGACAACGCGGAGCCAGGGAAGACGCGTCAGTGGATGCCCACGCGTAGAGGAGTACGAGGGTTCACTGGTTCGCTGCGGTGTGAGGCTGCCGTCGCCGCAGAATAACAGGGGGTGTGGGTGAGCAGAGGGATGCCCTGACCAGCGGTGGGAGTAGTAGGGGTGGTGAGGCCTGAACGGGAGGCGGGAGCAGGCGGTCCCGCCGGCGCTGGATTTGGCGGCTGGAGCAAGAAGATCAGAGATTGAAGAAACACGACGGTCGTTGGATTGACATCCAACGGTTACGTCTGCTAGAATCATTTGCTGACGTATATATTAACTAAAAAAATCTTGCATACACGTCAACTTAATAGGCCCATAAGTCAGACCATTCCCTCTTTTTTTTTAATAATTTATATATAGCTCATTGCGACTTCTTATGCAATTTATTGCAGTCAGTTTTTTTGGTTGGCCAGGGCCAATTTCGCATATTTCTGTGGCTTCCAAACTATTTTTAATACCGAAATGTCGAGCCAGATTTAAAGTTCTTTGAAGATATATTTAAATTAGGTTGAAAAAAATTCAGAAATTATAAAGAAATTGCCACTTTGTCATCTGTTTTTATATTTACAACCCATTTCATATTACTTTCAAGATTTGCAGTCGTCTTGAAAGAGCTGCAGCCCATCAGGGCGTAGAAAAATAAGTAGGCTTGGATTGGGTATTCTTCAGAAACAATAAACTGGGCTCATTTTCACAAAGAAAAAATAGCTTGGCTGGTCACATGGTGAACATAAAATATAAACCTAGGCTAGACGGGCCACAACCCCGTTCAAACCCTGATCCGTCTCAACAATAACAAAAAAATTACTGCTCGAGCTGCTACGTCCCAGGTGTCAGCCGATCTTGTGCTGTTCTATTGTCTATTGACTATATACGCTCACAATGTCGTGGGTCCCAGATGTCAGGAAAACACTAGGAGGAAGCATTTTATTTTTCCATACACTGACATGGTGGGCCCTAATGTCATCCTCTCCACGTACTTCTGCCGATTCCTGTTGTTTGTTGACCATGTTGACAACGCGAGAGGGCGGCGCCGCGGCGAGCGCACCAAAGTGCGCGGAGGACGACGGCGAGGCCTCGGACGTCGGCGTTAACGATTTAGGAGACGGTGGGGCGGCGATGCGTGCGCTGAGGCGCAGCCAGCCATGGGAGGCGGAAGCAGGCGGCCCCGCCGGCGCTGGTTGGTTTTGGCGGCTAGAGGAAGACAGGACTGAAGAAACACGACAAACTATAAAAGCAGCAGGAGCACTTAACAACCTTAACTGAAACCAGCAGGGGCACTTAAGAACCATAGCTGAAAGCAGTATGAGTACTTATACAGGTTCAACCGTACAAAGCACGCCTCGAACAGTGCTACTTTGCCTATAGTTAACCAAGGGTGAGGCCGCCAAGCCCCAGGACAAGGCCCAGGCGCCACCCCGCGCATCCACAACCTTCTGAAGGCGGCTTCATCTCGCAATGTGGTCAATAAACAGGATATTCGCTTTAGATCCATGGAAAAGCAGGAACATAATCTTCTGTCCTATTCTCCAAGATGGACGGGCCTTCATTATTTGAGACCACCCATGAATAAGTATCTTTTCACCTCCAAGGGGAATGGAGTAGGTCGACATAAACATCATGTTGTGACCAAGCGCAAGTCTGACCCGACCATGGCCAGGAATCTGTATAGGAACAATAGAAGTGGGCAGTTTCTGTTTCAAGAAGATCACAGCTGTAAAACTGTGTATAAGCAATAGTTGATGAACAACATATATAACAGAAAATAGCTCGTACCATAAGTTTCTCGACACATTTGGACCTGTTCAACGAGTGCAGCAGTGGCACACATATCCCATGTGGCCTTCCACCATTGAAACGCCCCACAAGGACCTCAAGACGATCAATAAAGTGTAGGAACTTGTGGATGTCGTCCCAGTCAACTTCAGTGCCATCAGTAACAGCCGAGTTGTTACAGAATAACAAACGAGCAGCCTGGTTAACTCTGAGAAAACCTACACGTGCCACCAATTATAAGAAAATATTAGTTAGAAGTAGAATCTTCGTGAGAGATACGTTGCTACTTCTAAAGTTAAATTGTGATCAGTTAGACAGAATAGGTGGATTAAGAAGTAATCAAGGAAACAAGCAAGAACCAGATACAAAACTAACATGGATGAACAATTGGAACGACGTCGGGGTGGAAGATTGCATTGAAGATGAGACCAGGTTCTGCTATTTCCATCAACATTCGCACGCCAACTTTCAGTCCGTAACACATGAGAAAGTTTATCCAAGTTTGGCCATAAAAAAAGCAGCGATCTTCTTGGTTCAGGAACCCAACTCGAAACTTATATCCATGGCTTGTCTTCACTATTACCATTAAACTGGTGTATTCAGTTATGGCAAGGCCGAGCATCTTGAGTACATGTGTTCTAGCAGAGCAAGGAATGCACTGCAGGAAAAATAATATGAGAACACAATGTATTCCCTATATCCAAATCTAGACATACTTTCCTCCTTCACGTCAGTGTTGACCATGGTACTAGTACCTTTTATCCAAATATAGCAATCCAAATTTCCAAATTAGTCGACATCATGTTAAAAAAACCACCCCCCCGGATAGAAAAGAGGATTCTAGGAACATACTGTGCGCGTTTTAAAATCCCGTGTTATGATGAGAAGGAACAAGTGTGGCATCTCACCGAGGGCACAGAAACCTGTAGGGTCCTCGCACTTTGGGCACTGCAAATGAAACACACTAGATTCAGTAAGAAGAAAAATGCATCAACGGCGGCGGCTGCCATCCTAGCAGTACCCGCGACCAAGGGACTTGGATTTATCGGGGATGGATGAAGAATTCATACCAGGTTCTCCATGAGAAAACCCTATGCAATCGCCGAGCGGGGGTTTTCTCTGAACAAGCAGACAAGGGAGAAGGGATTCAGGCCGAGTGAAATATTGCCGCTTCGTCCGTCCAGCTTACTGCTAAAGCTGGAAAGGTGGGGGGTTTTGTGATTTGACGGCTCATTGGGCATTAATGCGGCGCTATGACCGGGGTGTGTCTACTGTGCAGTTGTGCACTCTAATTTGGTGCATATGGCATGTGGACCCCGTTGCCGGATGCCCCACATATCAGCGCAAGGAAGTAGAAATATAGGAGTAACTAGTTATTACACATAAATATATTTTTGACAGAGAGATATTCCCTCTGTAAAGAAAAATCAAGGGGAACATATATAACATATATAATTATAAAAAACAGAGTTTTTTTAACACGATATAGACGAGTTGGTGATGATGGTGTGCCTGTCATCCTGCAATATAGGCTGTCCGATTTATATCTGACGAATAGGAAGGAAAATATGGCAATTTTGCAAAAAGGTACCCACACACCTCTCCGCATTTGCAAATAAGGCCTTCCCTCGTTCATCCGTTTCTCTCACAAGATAAAATACTCATACAAATGCATCTTGATGTTACGTGCAACGCACGGGAATTATGGGGGTTCAGCTGAGAAATACTCAGACAGGCTCACGGTTCTGGACTTTGGGCCATAGGCCGATGGGCCTCCATGTTTGGGGGCCCATGTGTTCTACCTCAGCGCTTTTCATATTGCAAGCGGTCGGTACGGCGCTGGTTTTAGATGTTGTCGCAGGGCGAATACACAAAATTGAATAAAGCACATCAGCTGTTGGAATGAAATCAAACGACAGTTCCTATCCAGCAATCAGAGTTGAAATTCTATCAATGATACTGTCGTACTACTTATACACACAGGACACTTGTTTCACCATGCCAGAGTATTACATCAAAATCTCTCGGCGGATAGATCAGTTCGGTAGTACTGAAGAATTTCAAAGTTGATTTGGACCAGGTCTCCTTGCCGAGAAAGTTCGATTTTGACATCATCCCCTACCGCAAGATATGATTTAGATTTGAGCCTTGACCATCCTTTAGCATCAATCATCATGCGACCATCCTTTGTACTTACGGGATATTGAGCAGGTTCATTCACATCAAGGCTGTGCATGGTAAGAGAAACTTGGCCGCTGTCGCCCGGATTGTTGAACGACTCCCCCGTTGCTCTAGGAATTCTCTGTTTGCAAACAAGAAGACTTACCCAAACAGTTATATCAACACAGTCAATCATGCAAAACAACATGGAAATAAAAAACGAAACACTTGGGCGGCCAATGCTTACCAAGAAGGTGGACATGTCGGTTTTTGTAAGGACTTTGGTATATGAAGTGCAAACTGGAGCCCAGTCTGTTGCTGGTGCAACTGCTCGTTCGGTTGCCGTTGCATGGGCCGGAGCAAATGCAAGTGCAAGTGTTGGTGCAGGTGCCGAAGACGCTGCTACTCCCGGAGATGGTGCTCCTTGTAAAGCTGGTGCCGATGTCGGAGTAGGTGCCGGTGTCGATGCCCGATCCTCCGGTAGATTAGCCTGATCCGCTGACGTAGTCAGTGCCCAATCCTCAGCTGGATCAGACTGAGTTGCTGCCGCTGTCAGTGCTAGAGAAACTGTCGGTGCTCGATCCATTGCCGAAGGTGGTACCGATGTGCGAGGCAGCGGCGATCGTGTCTGGTCTGCTATGTTCAGCTTTCTAACTTGACTAGGCTTCGTGACCGTGATCCAGTTTTTTTCTTCATTTCCTTTAAATGCGAGAAGGACTAATTGTGGCGTTTTTGTTAAACGCAACTGCAGTTCATCATAGGGATTCAGCTTGTACTCAGACAACAGACTGATCCAATTTTTTCCAGTAATAAGTGATGGACAGTGCCTTCGTTACTGACACAACATAAGAAGTGAAACCTGCAAAAATAGCCATCGTAGAGAAAACCAAACGGTTTATTCTGTGATGAATGTCACATGGCAAAACCTGCATCGTAAAATTGCTGGAAAAGAAAGAAAACATGACATTAAATCAATAAGATTTAGACAGTAAATCAATAAGAGTGAATCCTTACCAGGAAATCACTATGTTGAAGTACTAAACAGAAGATTGATCGTCCAACTACGGGTGGCATGCAGGGGCCCCGCCTACTCCCACAAGCAGGACAGTCCAAAGGTCGTGACAAATCGTATGGACCGAACATCCATGGGACTGGAAATCCTGGTGGGTGCGATAAACCCTGCAATGCATACAGATATTGGAGTGTAACCATAATTGATAAAATGTCCTCACAAAAAAGATGATATGGATACTTCAAAATATATAGACTGAATTTAGTGGACAGACATTAACATAGACCGTTCTCAGGACTGACCACACACCAAAAGCGGTAGTATTAATAAACAATACAGGGTTCACAAACACAAATCAAGTACTGAACAATGGTACTTACAACAGACAAGCAAAGTTGCACTAATTAAACTCTGCAGACTATTTCTTGCCACTGACCTACGGGATGAACCCCGCATAACTGACTAGGCCATGGACTTCGTGAGAGATGTCTACATGCACCATCACCATCTTGTCAACCTTGGAGAACCTAACAGAGTGGTCTTTCCACTCATAAACATGATCATGAAGACAAGCCGCATCAGATTTGTTGGGAAGCTTTACAAGAACCACACCCTTCGTAATCGAAGGCACAGCCAGGAAATTGTTGTGGTCAAGTAAAGCCTCGAGAACACGCCTGACAACAATGCTACAGGAAAACACTAGTTCAGGACATGTGGCAACAAGGACACAACAGCTGGATAGTTTAGCAGTAGAACTCATCCTCAGGTCTTCCAGTTCACACGGCATGACTTTGAGAACTTCATCTCCACCTCGGACCTGGTTCTAATTCAAACAGAAACCATATTTTATTACTACCTCCGTTCAGAAATATAAGATGATTTCGATATTATACTCCATATATGACTACATATACGCACAGAAATGAGTGAACAAAGACACTAGAACATGTCGTCAAAGGCATGAGAGCAGAGGGATTACTTGCAATATCCATAACACAAGTTACTGAGGCAAATATACCCTCTTCAAAGGTAGCATTGATGTTCATAAAGTACTCCCTCCGTCCCAAAATTCTTGTCTTAGATTTGTCTAGACACAGATGTATCAAATCACATTTTAGTATTAGATACATCCGTATCTAGAGAAATCTAAGACAAGAAATTTGGTACAGAGGGAGTAGTTGAAAGTAATCTATAAGAAATCAGTGTCAACCTCTCGCATGTTTTGGTCAAAAGAGCAATTTAGAACCGTCATTTGGCACACAAAAATCACATGCAAGATCACCCAGAAAGTTGTACTACTAGTACTAGTACTGCGTGTTAGATGAAAAAACATGATCAAGATCGAGAAAAAGATCGTTAAGAAGAGATATTACCTGGACTTGCTTAATGAGGGATCCTGGAGAGGGGGGCTTGGACAGGGCGATGGCTTTGAGCTCGTCTGCGGTAGTCTCGGCGGGGTGCTTGCGCTTCTTCGTACCATGAGTCTCGACGGTTTTGGCCAGAGCCATAGACATCACGTCGGCCGGTGCTCCAGCGTCCATCAAGAAACTGTCAAATAGATAAAAGAAAAGAAACCATAATCACAAACGCAAAAAAAGAAAAGAGAGGGAGTTATAGGATCAGTCTCGGGGTTGCAAGACCGGACCTTGGCCAGAATCAACACCATTGCTGCGCTCACCTTTCCTTCTTTGGGAGAGAAGAACAATGGCAGAAGCAAGTCGGGTTTTCTTGAAGAAATGAGGAACAAGATGAGGGAGAAGCGAGGGTTGGGTAGAGAGGAAGCTGAGAGAGAAGAGTGAAATGATGGTTGCTTCGTCCGTCCAACTTACTGCTGGAAAGTAGGGGGTTTTGTGATTTGACGGCTCATTGGGCATTACTGCGGCGCTTCGATCGGGGTAGTCTACCGTCACTCTACTACGGAGTAATTTAGTGCATGGCTGGTGGACCCCAATGCTGGCTGTCCCACACGTCGGCGAAAGTGAGTAATTTAGTGCATGGCTGGAGGAGGATCCGCACGATAGAGCGTGTCCACTGTTTTTCTGAAGAAAAAAATCATTACAGCAAGCGTTTCCACTCTTACGACGGAGGAGTGCAAAACACGGCAGCCACTTGAACATACACAGTGCTCCTACTACTAGGCATGTGCAGTGGTTCATACGTCAGTACTACATAATCCTGTTGCTAGTGTACTAAGATTTGACGACAACAAATGAAGTTGTGCGCATGTCAACTATATGAACAGTAATGTAGTAACATAGTACCTCTTTCTCGACTGTTCGGTCGAGAATGAACGGTGAGATCAATGTTAACAGAACTAGGTCTACAGCGCACGGAGAGTACGATGCTATAGTACTCCACGAAACATGAACCATATGAAGCACGAATAGTGTTAGGCAGGGTGTATGAAGGGTGCATGGGATAGGAGCAAAATTTCCCTTCTCGACCCACTTTTGGGTGTTTGGCAGAGTGCATGAAGGGTGCATGCATCCACACTAGTAGGTTAACCCAAATACATGAAGAGGAAACAACTACTCCGTCTAGGTGTGTAAGTCATCTTACGTTGTGCACTGCGACCAAGGCGAAGAGGAAAACGAGAAAACTTAATGTCTTTTTGCTAATTAATAGCATTGCATGCAATGAACTAACCACTGCATGTCATGTTTATTAGTCTCAAGTCATTGAAAGCATGCACGGCCAACGTCTCTTATTGGTTGATATGTCGCAAAACAAGAAACGGGGAGGGAGTTAATGTACCGTGCCTAAGTGTTTTGGGATTATTTGGTTTTCGTAAGGTGACTTGCACACTATATTGAGATGAGAATGCAACGAAACACACCCACATGCTTTGTGCTACAGTGATTGATCTGCACCATATGAGTTTGATCCAACGATCATGTTGCGCCGAGACATGGACATGCCCATGCAGAGGGCACCTAAACACCACTGAAGTCCCTCTGCTTCTCGAGGCGCACGACGTTGGTGATGCAGGGGGCGAAATGGCTGAAAGGCAATGCAATCTACGGGAAGGCAGAGGGAGCCAGCCGAGGAACGGGGAATCTTTTGGTTTTCACCATGGTAAAACACCAGTCGACGACTTCTCACATCAGGGAGCAGTGGGTTTTACAGGCGGAGTCATCGTGACTAATTGCTGCCGCGCCTGCTCCCGTCAATCAAAAAATTAAAAATTCTGCCGCGCCTGCTCCCGTCAATCAAAAAATTAAAAATCCTGCCGCACTAAAACACCAGAGCAACGCTGCGGTGGATGTTTAAATTTACCTGCCGGCAAGTAGACAAAAAAAGGGGTGAAAAAACAAATGTGGCGGCGGCCTAGCTAATCGGTCGAACTAGCCCAACTAGCTAGCCACTGTGCTTCACGGATGTACTCGGCGGGAAAAGTGGTCTTTCGTGATGTGATGACTCATTTATTTACTTGCTTTGGCGAAAACGCGCGGTAGGGCGTCCCACGCCAGGAAGAATATATGCGTGCACCACCCGGTAGGACCCCGAAACCGCGCGGTAGGGTGTGCCATGTCTCAGCATGGAGGAACAATGTGCGTGTAAAAATTTACTGTATCAGACGTAGTACCTATGGTTCGACCTCGGGACCCAGCCAGTCGGTCGAGAACACCCCAGTAGCCACACAGCTTCATCATGCTAACATGGCACGGAGGATAGGTGTGGTTAGCTCCTTCTCGACCAGGCACAATGTCTCTTGTTCTAGGCGATTCTTCTATTTTCCAAGCTTTTTTAGTTGTAATAACACCACGGCAAGCTAGCGCCGCTCTTCGTGTGTGCCCATGCAAAGGTTAGACGATGGAGAGAAGAGAGAGATCGCAGACCTGGGACCCACCAGTAAGTGAGTCAATGGTCATGCACGTGTAGACGAGGCACTCCCTCTACTCTACTCAACGTAATACTGTATAAAATCAAGTTATGGGACAAAGCTAACAACCGTTGTTGTTTCAGGCTATCGACTTACGCTCTGTAGTCCAGGTTGCCAGTTCGAATCTCGTCTTTCAGATTTGTTAGTTTTAGGTCCAAATTTGATTAATGACAAGTGGGACCCCCGTGTGTTGTTCCGATATTTCAGTGTAGGATGGTTTTTTTGAACAAACACTTTGCGCGGTTAGACAAGTAACGGCACAAGTTACATGTAGTTTGCAAGTTTACGAACAAAAATGACAGCGGCATAGAATACCACATCCACCCCGCAGCTTAGATGCTATGGTGATATGAGTTTTTACACTATTGGAAGTGAGATCCAATGGATTGGGAGTAGTCTTTGTAATTATGCGCAATTTCCAAACTCTCCAAAGGTTTTTTTGCAAATAAAACATTCAGGCCTCGTGTGTGCCGCTGCATCTTGGATCCAACGGCTCCCCGTTGCTCATATTAGGTGCTCCCCATAGCTTAATTACCCGCTACGGGGATATGAGCATCTAGGTCATATGATCAGTGATCAGATGGCACATGCGTAGTACTTGTACTTTCTGCGCAATTCCAAAACTCTCTCAGCCGTATATTGCAAAAACATTCAAACCTCCTACTGTGGGCCGTTAGATCTCCGTGAACTCGTATCACCATAGAATCTACGGTGCGGGAGCACCTCATATTCTCTCGTGCGAGAAAACATAAGGTGCTCCCGCAGCTTGGATGCTACGGTGATACGAGCTTCGAGGTCGTTTGATCTGAGATCCAATGGCATCTGAGCAGTCTTTGTGCTTGTAAGCAGTGGCCGAACTCTTTGGGGGCTTTTCTGCAAAAAACCATTCGAACCACCGAGGAGGCGTTGGGTCACAAATCCAACGGCTCCAAAGAGCTTGTATCACCAAAGCATCTAAGGTGTGGTAGCACATGATATTCTTACATACAGGAGAATATGTTGTCCTCCTTCATCTTACATGCTACGGTGATACGAGCTTCGAGGTCGTTGGATATGGGATCCAAGGGCATATGAGTAGTTTTTGTACAAATTGTGTGCAATTCTCAAACTCATCAAGGTTTCCTATAAAAATATTAAGACATCACGTGAGCTGCTATATCTCAGATCTACAAGCTCCAAGCAACTCGTATCGGCATATAGCATCTAAGGTATGGGGGCACATGATATTATCCCGGGGTGGAGGGGTGGGGGTGCACAACCAATCGGTGGTTGGGAGGGTGGGTACAAATATAATCTAAACAACCCTAAACAGAGCTTCACAATTTTATCTAAGGTCGAGGGGGTGACCCCCGACAATCATAGCGCCGCCTAATTAAACACAACATTTGCATGTACTATAGTACTAGACTTAATATTCATGTTTCAGTTTCATGTTCGTTTTAAATATTGAATTGAGGACTATGCATGTCTTACATTTTACTCCCTTCATTCCTAAATATTAGTCTTTTAGAGATTTCAAGTGGACTGGCACATACGGATGTATATAGACATATTTTAGAGTGTAGATTCACTCATTTTGCTCCGTATGTAGTCGCTTGTTGAAATCTCTAAAAGACTAATATTTAGGAACAGAAGGAGTATTTTTGAATTCGTGTCATACATGCATGGTTTGGAAAAATAGATGCACTATACTTATTGGATTGTTGCTGTGTTCGTGTGTGGGTGTCTCTGTGTGTGTGTGTGTGTGTGTGGTCATATGCTTGATACATACAAAGTTTTCTCACCTCCATATTGTTCATCTTAATTTGAAATTGCATTGAAAAACTTAGCAGGGATACCATGAAATGTGAAATCCACGTTGAGATCACTATATCACAAACTCAGTCTAATTCAACAACTCGTCATAAATCAATTACCACATTGAGATTAGTATTTGCAAGGAAAATACGGGCATTTTAATACACATAGATTTGTTTGGCAACTTAACAGGTTCCTTTCATATTCTCGAATGGTAGGACCCAATGGCCTACCAGCTAGACCTTGGCTCGTGTTGATCCTAAAAAAATAAAAAAGCCGGGCTCGTGTCCTTTTGGTGGCGTGCGTGGTACGCACATAGGCAACCCCAACCAGTCGAGCCTCCGCGCTTCGAGTCGAAATTTTTGGTGGCCAGAATTCCAGCCCTAGGAAATTCCCCTCATGTCCCCGGTCCATAATGACTACCGATGAACAACGGAGGGATGCTTTAGTAACTAGACAACGTTGTGTTCAAAAAAAGTAACTAGACAACGTTACCTACCTTGCCGAGCACGGTTCAATTCCCTTGGTCGCCGCTCGCCAAGGTCACCTGTCAACTGCATTGCCTAGTACTACTACTACACCAGGATGAGCACAGAATTGAGCCCGTTTGTTCGTGCCTAGTACTTGAGTTAATATATCAGGCAATGCATTGGTACGGAGGGGTTATCCTTTTGCTCTGCATATATAACTTGTCTGAAGTCTAACTAAGCAAAATGTTTGACCAAATCCTTTCTTAAGAAATACAACAGGACAGATGTATGGCTTGAAAATTTATTGCATGATGCAGGTTATGATATTGTTTCGAATCCTGGATCTTAAATTTCAGAAAATCCAAAAGTGACCATAAATTCTTGAAACTGAGCATGCTCACGTGATATGGCACAAATATTACTTCGTAATTTTTTTCTTCAATTTGAGACAAGCTGCTTATGACAAGTTGCACAGATGAAGAGCCAAGGTATTTTGGAACAAAGACCTGTCACGTTAAGGCGAACGCTTTCACTATTGAAACCGTGGGCGTTTACGTGCCGCCACGAGTCCCGCTTCTCATCGGCAGGTGCCGTCCGAGCAAGCGTGTGAGTCGACGGGAGGCGTGCGAGCAGACCGCTGCGCCGGCTGACAGGGAGGCGTGCGAGCAGACCGCTGTGCAGGCTCACCGGGAGGCGAGCCCTTTGACCAGGCTCCGCCGCCCACCTTCGTCCCAACTGCTCCCACTTTTAATGTCGTTGGCGCCGCAGTTTAAAATCAACCCCGCACTGCCCGGTATCACTACAATCTTCTCTCTTCCTCTCCGATTCTCCTGTCGTCTACCTCCAAACAACCTGACCTAAACGTATGCCATGCTGCATCACGATGGCTTTCCCTTAGTCTTCAAGTTTCCTGAGGAAGACACCCAGCCGGAGTCTCAAGAACATAAGGCGGTTTGGGACAAGCTTGAACTGGCCTTGCGGGAAGACGCCGCGCCTGTCCCCGCTCCCGTTCCGGCTCCCGTCGCCCCGACTGCGCCAGCGCCCATCCCCGTGGCATTGATGGGGTGGGAGCCGCACATTGTCGCCGAGCTTGATGCCACGGGGTTCCATGAGGTCCGCGCCGACTTTCACGCGCCCGTGCACCTGCCAGCACATGCGCCTGCGCGTGCACTAACGCGCACGCCCGTGCGAGTGCCCGTGCACCTGCCAGCGCAGGCGCCTGCGCGTGCCCGTGCCGGTGCCCTTGCACACGAATGTCTCCGCCGCGCCGTTGACTATGCCTGTCCCCGCGCGAGTGCCAGTGCCCCCTCAGCGGCATGGATGGCCGCCGTCGACCGCTTCCTTGCACCAACGCCAGTCGCCTCCTCCCGCCAGTTGACTCGCTCCTGGAAACCGAAGTCCAGAACATTGTGGCCTTCCTTGAAGATAAGGCCAACGTCCAGGAGTACACCAACAACGGCGCAAGACGCCGCCGTCGTCGTGGGTCAGTGGCCCGACGACACACAGAGCACGGCAGAGGAGCCGCTTCCCATCGCAAGACGCCCCCGCCCCCGCCGCGTAATCTAAATTTGCCATGAAAAACGTTCGGATTGACATGCTTAAAATCCGAACGTTTATCATTTCCGTTTATTTTAGATCGATCGTCGCATAATTTAAATTTGGAGTCAGACTAAATGAAATCTATGGTTTGATCGATTGAATGTTCTTCTAGAGCCGTATCAAATTAAATATAAAATGTCATCAAGCCACATGTATTCCTTGTCATCCAACGACCTAGACTGCTTCAATGTCGAGCGCTCAACACGTTTAGCGTGCAGTTAATTTTATGCCAAAAATAGTGTTAATCACATAATAACACGCAAATAATATCCAACTTAATATCCGCATGCACTTAATATACCTCCAAATTAATGTGCATTGCACGTACACATTGACTAGAGCTGCTAGCACGTGAAACTGGTGCCGTAACTTATGAATGCGTCCAGATATGGTCAACGGCAACATCGCCCGCGAGTTCTTCGTGTTTGCCCGTGCATCTAAACGCAGAAGGGGAGGAGAGAGAGAGAGAGCACACATGGAACCCACCAGTAAGTGAAGGCGAATAGTACTAAAAATAATATTACATGTTATCAATTAAATAGGCTGTGGTAATATAAAAACATTATGTGAACAAAGGGAGGTACAACAACCATTGATGTTCTACGTATGTTGCCTATTGACGTGCAGCTTGAAGGCCCTGGTCGCATGTTCGATCCTCGTCCTTTATTTTTTAATTTGTATATGGGTCCAAATTTGTTTCATGACATGTGGGCCCCTCGGTGTGTAGTTTGTAGCACTTTAATTTGTGGGTCCAAATTTGTTCCATTCCAAGTGGACTATCGGTGTGTAGTTTTGTAGCTTATTTATAATAATTAAAGAGAACAACAGAGTTTTCTGCAATAATACCATGGTGCGATGTTGAAGGCGAGAAAGGACGTGCGAGAGAGCGATGACCGAGCCAGAGGGAAATCAACTAGGGGAGTTGCGGGGGTTGCAACGGTGTTTCGAGTAGTTGTGGGCCGGAATAAATGCCTACACAAATTAATCCAAGGTTGGAGTTCCCCTCGCAATGTAAATAGCTCCGGCTTTGCGAGGGATGGAGAGGTAGCTTCAATGTGTGGAAGATACAGCGTGAGAAAGTGAGGTTAATCGAGAGACATATAGATAGAGAGACAAAGTGAGTGTGGTCCGACATTCATGGAACAAATATATAAGCTCTGGAGAGATATTCTGCGATTGAGCTTTTGGCAAGGGTGAGGGCTGTAAGATAGAGCTTGAGAGATGATCAGTCACAGACGTGTAGATATATTTTGTGCGTGGGAGGAAGCAAGGTCGATCGATCAGATAGGATCGTCGTGCGATCGAAAGAGTGAGACGGGTTGGAGAGAGTGACCTAGATAGACAATGTGCGTGAGAGAGTATACAATGTGAATAAGTCGAATTGGGATCAAACATGGTGATATATCGTTTTTGTCCAAGAAAGAGCGAGGTCAATCGAGACATACAAAGAGAGAGAGAGAGAGAGGGAGAGAGAGAGAGCGAGTGTGGCCCGTGATGAGGTCGAAAGAGTGGGGGCGGCTTCGATTGACTGACCTAGATAGACAATCTGTGTGAGAGAGTATAGAGTGTGTCGATCGAGGCCCGAACAGGGAGATATATCATTTGTGTGTGAAAGAAAACAAGGTTAAATGAGACTCAGATAAAGAGAGCGAGATTGAGCGAGTGTGGCCCGCCGTGCGGAAGAAAGAGTGAGACAGACTCGAGGGAGTGACCTAGAAAGACAACGTGCGTGCATGCGCACGAGAGGTTGGGGGCTAGATAGGCAATGCATGTATTTAGCGCGAGAGGGTGAGAGGGAGAGGGAGAGAGAGAGAGCTCAGCATGGGGTGCAATGGCGGGTGTGTGAGGTAAATACATTTCATAACAGAGTGGAAAAAGGGGGTTGTGTAGTTGAGAGAGTTAGAGATCAAAACATGGAGAGAAAGAATGGATGTGTGTTGGAAACCGATAGCTTCCTAAGGTGGTTAGGAGAGGAAGATTGACCGATACAGGAAGTATGTAGCGTGTGTGCGGAGGGGGGGGGGCTAAAAACAACATTTGAATGTAGATAGTACGAGACTTAATATCGATGTTTCAATTCGGTGTACATTGTAAGATTTGAACTGGGGACCATGCATATGGGTAATTATTTTGAATTCGTGCCATACTAGGTTTCGAAAAGTTGACATTCACTCGATTTGTTGTGCTATTTTGTAGGTCATATGTTTGAATCCATCCAAAAGTTTTCTCACTACCATGGTGTTCATCATATACATATGAAACTGTACTAAAAAAGTAGCGTGGATACAGTGAAATGCGAAATCCACGTTAGAATTGGAGATCGCTATGTGACACACACTCTAATTCAAATAACTAATTGTGTGACACTCACTCTAATCCACGTTAGCGTGGCTACCGTTTTGATTTTTTTCAAATAGCTCCTCATTAATTAATTTATAGTATCTCGTTTCGAATGACTAATTATTGCAAGTAAAACATGGGCAAGGTAGTACAAACAGATTCGTTTGCAAATGAAAGAAGATTCGTTTGCATTCTCAAATATAGGCGCACCAGGGTCATGTCGTGGTGGTCGCGTGTGTCGGACGGAGGCGTAGCACCCAGCCACCCACCCCCCTCCCTCACTCCCCCCTCCCCCCCAAAAAAAAGGACGATGACAAAATAAGTTCGCGCTTCCATGTTTCGGATTGAAATATCTGGCGGCCCCAATTCCAGCCCTGCAAAATCTCCCTTCTCCACCGTTCCCTTCCGCACCCAGATTGCTCAAATCCCTAATTCGCCACCAACCCAAGCAAAGTTCGAATCACCCCTCGTCTCGTCTCTTTCCCCACCTCTGTGCCGGACGACGACGATGAAGATGACGGTCGCGCTTCACCACCGCACCGGAGCTACCTCATCTACGCCCTTGTCCACCGCATCGGGTGGTCCACCGACAACGTCGGCCGCCGCAACCGGCGTGCCTCATAGACACCGACTTCCACCGCATCAGGTGCGCTTCACTGACGCCATCTCCCAGCTCACTAGGGCTACTTCACCGAGCACATCATCGCGCCTCCGCCCCCGAGGCCGCTGGGGCTTCACCAACGGTCTCGTCCACCGCATCATAGCACTCCGCTGCCACTCAAGATCTGCATCCGTGCACGGCCAGCCAACGACAACGCATCACCCTCAACGGCTCTGAAGTGACCCGCACTCTAGCTAGGCGAGCATGCCCAAACGCCGGCCCGAACTAGGTATCCACACATCACTCCCTTGTGCACTGTTCCGACGATGTTTGGATATCCTTTCACTGCTCTCTTAGCTTACACGCATATCCAACTCTGACTTTAACTCTTATTTCTTCTGGAGATATCATCTGAAACAAGAAAATCCATTTTTTAGCTAAGCATGACGGCGCTACGGGATCTGGTACACATCCTGCACACCCGTATAACCTTGTAAGTATCTGTCCTCGGGTACAACAGCAAGGTCAATTCCTCTTATTTGATCAGCCATTCGCCGTGTCAAAAATGCAGAGGGGGATGCAAGGAGCACAAGGCATGCACATCCAATCAAGTGGTAACATGGACTTGTACATGGAACATCCCAAGCGCAAGCAGAGCTGTAGTGAGCCTATACAACGAGCTAGCGTAAGTCCCTGCATTTCATTTAATTCATACTGGCATTCGTGTATGATTTGTGTGCAGTGGCGGATCCACGAATTCAAGTTACCAGGGGCGAACATTTAACTTAAAAAATATGAAGGCACTTGCACTCCGGAAATCAACATAACTTGAGAAGTGTGAAGCTACATGCACTTTGAAAACCATCTAATGGTCCAAAGTAGTTCAGATTATAAACACTAAATGATGCAAGCACCAAAAAACAGAAAATGCAACATGGTGTACAAGGACTACAAACATGGTCTGTACCTGCTTGAATTATTCGTTCTCTGGCTGAAAATATCGAAGTGTAATTGCACCTATAACCAGTGCGCAAACTGCATATCAATATATCTATCCTGCACAAGTATGCAATAGTTTCAAACAACAGATTAGAAAAGTATATATGCTACGGTGTCATGATACGGGGACTTTGTGGTAGATGGCCTCGATGTTTCCTCAAGCCATGAAAATGCACTATAATTTGCTTGTCATCAATGCCTGCAAATCTCTATGTCTCTCTCAACATAGCAGATCATCATTAGACACTAAATCCTTCAATGGGAGCTTGCAAAATGCTTGCATTAGATGCCTCATTAGACACTATATGTTCATCACCAGGAGCATGTAAAATGTTTGCATCAAATCCTTCATTAGTAGTCTATTCATTAGACACTTCAGGCTCAAGAACAACATGAGGTTGGATGTTTGCACCGGAAACTTGATTAGATACATCAGATTCAGTCAGTTCAGTATTGATTGGGGGAGTTATAAAATAAGTAGAAATTGGTTTCATTTTCTCATAGATTCCCTACATACAAGTAGTTTTACAACACCGTCAGGTTTAACTATTGGTCAGAAATTGAAGAGTTGAATTAGATATAATCAGGGATGTGATGTACCTGCTCGTTGCGCATGCTACTCTTGCAAGCAACGACTGTCTGTTTGCGCAAGCTCGATGCCATGCCCGTGCTGCCGCCGCTGCCTCCCACGCAGGCTACACCCAGGGTTGGATCTTCATCTTGTTGTCCTTCCTTTCGCTTGAAGCCTGGCAACCGCCCTCCAACGATGGCGCGAGGAAGTGCTGTGTCGGTCTGTCCAGCGGCGGCTAGGTTAGGAGCGAACCGGACTGGAGGCTGGAGCGGATGAATTGGGATTTTTCCTGTTGTCGATCGATATGGGAGGCGCTCATTTGGGCCACGAGCCTGCTATAGGGCCTGCCTTGCACTTATGTTATTGGCCTATCCAAATTGAAACATTTTTCTTCATTATTTACATTGCCTGCTCGTGCGTTGGGATGAACAAAACTAGCCTGGCCCAACCTGGACGACTCAAACTAGGTGCACACTTTCGAGCCACCCGAGGCGGCCGCCCATACCAGCCCCTATGGTGGCGTCACCCCTTTTTGCGTGTATGATAGGGGTAGTGAAAAATATTCCAGTGGCGCTTTTTATTTACCCACAGAATCGTTGAATTGCTTGCTTCTATGAACTGAGTTCCCCAATAATGTGAAGGATGCCAGTCTTTTCATCCTATTGTAGATTGCTTAGATCTCGATATGCCAAAAGTAATCTCATGAAATATACAGTAAAAGCCAGTGTGATGTGTGTGGCTACAACAAGTCTGACTACACGTCCTCATATAACATATCAAGGACGCACCATCTTACCAGATTAACCATTCGAGTTACCAATGCAGTGTGGGAAGAAACAAGTATTGGGACTGCGTATCCAAGCAATTGATGCCATGGACTCCTTCGTACAACCTTGTAAGCGAAAAAGAAGTTGCAGTGTGCCTGTACAAAGAAATAGCGTAAGTTCAGTTACCTGCTTCTCGGCATTTTAGTTAGCGACTTATTGCAAAATTGTTCAATTACGTTGCTTGGCTTAATTTAGTTTGCTACTGATTACATATTGCCACAGCCTGTTAAACCTATTATAGACTACACCTATCTATGTGTTTGATACTTACTGTTAAGAATTTCCTGTTTTCCTGAACTTAAATAGCTACTTGTTTGTTTAACTGCTTTGCTGCTGCAACAACAGGTTACAATGATATTAATAACTACTTTTCAGCATCGAATTGAAACTCTTTAATTCCTTGTTTGTTTAACTGGTTTGCTGTTATAACTCCTAGTTGAGATGTTTTGCTAACTTCAACTTTTCTGAATCCAATCGGAACTTTAATGGCAAAACAGGTTAGCCCAAGATCAAAGAGCAAGGTCCCCATGGACGTTGTATCACCCCACAGCAGTGGCACCGGCCCAATCGTGCATTATGAATTGCCAACTGCTGATGCTCTAGAGGCTAAACTAGTGGTAGAAAGAGATTCTGCTTCTGCACTTAGAGATGAAGTTGACATTTTGAGGAAGCAAACAGCACAATCAGTAGCAGTACTCAAGACAACCATTAAATATTTGGTTGATTTCAAAACGAAGCAAGCTGAGACTGACCACATTGTTAAGGTCCTGAAGGAAAAAAGGAAATTAAATTCCCACTTGCTAAATCATAGGTGAAATGTTCTTTCCATCGTTGAATAACCTTTGTGTTGTTTGTTCATGCAATCAATCAAACCATTTTTTTAGAGATCATGTAATAATTGTTTTTTTTGGTTTGTAATTTTATTTGAGCACAAGTCCGTATTAATTGATAAGACTCAGAGACATTTCATTTTGATTGTTGTGCCAGACCTACAAATATGCCAATTGGGCTGAATGTGCATTCAGCAATAATAGTAGTATAGATGGACCATAAGTGGCACGCATCGGAAAGGGCCAAGATGCTGTAGTAGCTTGGCTAAAAAAAGGATGCTGTTGAAGCAAAGAAAAGTACAGCGGCCTGGCTTATGTATATTAGTTGATATTATTGATCCATATACTCTATAAGTGTTTATATGTTTGTTAGTTCTGTACATTCTTGGTTGATTCACTCGGTATTTGAATCTTCATACATCGCTTGTGTACATATCTAAATGGGAGTACACATTATGTTGCGTGTGACATTTGAGTTGGACATGAAGTGTTCCAAATATTCTAATTCACCTTAAACTGGATTCTAGCTTCTGAATTTGAGTATCGGCATTTGTAAACCATATTCATATATGATAGTGGAATACATCTTTGTCGTCCTTTTGAAGATATATAAAAACACATAGAATGATTTATAAAGATTCGTATAGGAATACAAAATGGATTCGAATTTTGTTGCCAGGGTAAACGTGGATGCTTATTGTCCCAAAATTCGAAAGAGGCGGCAAAATGTCCACTCCCACATCGGCTGCTCGTCCGAAAGACCTCTGTTTCTCCCTCCATTTCCCCATTCATACACGGTGGGCGGCAAAACAAACTCGACTCGGCCGAAATCGATGTAGGCAAATATTTTCAATAGGGGCAGGTTTGTAACTTCACTAAGACGTGACACAACCGCCCTACCCGTCAGCCCCGTTCATACACCGTGGGCGCCAACCATGGGGGCCAACCACCCTCTCCTCGCCCGAAATCGCTCTGGGTAAATATTGGCGAGAGGTGAGATTACCGTCGTATCCCCAACCGACGAGACGTCCAAATTTTAAACGGGGGCTAAGTTCGTAACTTTCCCATATTTCAGACAGGCGCGTCCCAAAAACGTGGTTCCCCGTACCTCTCCCTCCATCTTCCAATTCATACACCGTCCGCGCTAGAACACCATCCCCACACCAGCCTCCTTCCGCCACCCCATCCATCGTCGTTGTCCTCCACCACATCCATCGCCGCCGTCCTCCACCACATCTATCTCCACCATCCTCCACCATGCCGAAGCGCCTACCAAGACCGCATCGTCCACTGCTAGAGATGGACGTTTCTCATCCATGGCGATGGACCAAGAGCCTTGCATCACGTCCTCTCGCTTCATCGGCGCCGTCGTCCTCTTTGCCGAGGCCGCTCACACGACCTTCTCTTTCACCGCAATGGGACTTATCCCCCGATGCACCCGTCTACCGTCGCAGATCTGCTTCAACGCCACCCACAGCCATCGCACCCCCGCTGCCTACACGGCGCCGCAAGAGAGGTGGTACTTCATATCTCCTCAACCTTTTGATCTCAACAAGAAAATAGATCTTAACTTGGTTACTCTACTTTCTTTTCAGCTCTTAGAATTTAGTTCTTAGTTCGAAGCAAACAATGGCTGCTAAATATCATTTCTCCGGTTTCCCCCTTTTATGATCACTATATGATCAGAATACGTGCTTCGTGTCATAATAGCACTGCTCGACCCATCAAGCTAAACAAGCTTAGTTGTTCAAATACGAATCTGATATTATTAAAACCGATTCGTTTAATTGGTCAGCTAAATGTTCCTATATTAGTTTCGAAAATGCATGTTCGCCGCTCGGGTGTGTATCTCTACAGGGTGCCCACGGTGGGCCGGCCCACCCTGGGATTTTGGGTCGCCCCAGGCCCCGATTCCCCTCTGTTCTGCTGCGCGCTTCCGATCTCTACTCGCCCCCAGCCGCCTGCCTCGCCAGCGACTTGCCGTCCCCGGACGTCATGACTCGAGGAGGAGACGCCGGAGTAACAGGAGGTCAGGAGCCGCTCGCCCAACAGCGTCACCGCTGCCCGGGCGCGCCGCCGTGCCTACCTTCCCAGTCCGTTCAGGGCTCAGGCGTGCAGCACCCACTAAGCCAACCCGATTTATCCTGGGATAAGTCCTCAACACTCAGCAGCCACTCCTCATCACCCATTTTCTAATTGATTCATTACTCATTAGGCATGACTGTCATTAGGGTTTGTTGTGTGCTCAGTGCTACCTACACTTAATGGTTCAGATGTATTTCGGTAATCTTTAGTACCTGTAAAGTTCACAGGGTTTTCAAAATTCCGGCCTTAGGAACAGACACTAGTCATTTTGGATTGTTGGTCGTAGTGACATTGACCCGGATTACAACTGCAAGCCAGGTTTGTTGAAAATTTTACTTGTCTTTCTTACTCATTCGATATAATATCCAATTATTCATGTCGATTAGTTGCAAACAATAAGTGCTAGACAAACTTCTTGATTCATATTTTGGACGGTCTCTTACCGCACTTACAATTATGCATACTTGTCCTAGTGAGCTCACAAGTAAATGATTGATTCACTACATCTATGCTTGCCTTGTCATATTTATTGTCAATATTCTTTTAGGGTGGACCACCCTGTTTCTAAATACTGCAACCGTAGACATGAGTGAATAGTATTTCTCTATGTGATCTCTTCCATCATGTGTGGGCAACGAACACTGCATTGTATAGAAAGAAAGTGTCATTACATAGGCTTCGATCTTTTACATGGAATACAATCTGCCTACTTGCTTTGTGTTGCACTACCAACACTCCGCCCTTGAAGCTAACATTATGCCACTCATAATTCCTTAGTTTATTTGTTCAAATACGAATTTCATATAATTCTAATGTTCCTACTTCAGTTTTGAAATGTGTGTCTGCCTGTTATAGAGACATAAGGGGTTTGTATTTCTGTGTGTGGTCTGGTCAGCACGGTTGGGGGGTGAACTTTCCATATGCAGGGGTTTATAGGGAGACACTCTTCGAGTTGAATCCGCAATGCATTCCATAGATAATCTGACTACTTCTTATGTTTTCATGAATCTCAGATTCTGAACAGCATCATAATGATTATGAGCTTGCACGCATGAAAAGAATTAAGCAGAACAATGCCATGGCTGTCAAACTTGGCATTAAGGGACTGAAATCAAGTCTGGATGCAATGCAATGCAAACGCTCTCCACCTACAGATTCATGCTCAGAATATGATCCTAACAGTGATTCTGAGCTAGAGGGAAACCTAAGTCAATGTAGCTCCCTAGTCGAGGAGTCAGAGGAAGATGCCCTATCTTACTCACCCATCAAGGTGCTTGCTCTAACTTTCCAAGGTTATATTTGTCGCACATATCTTGCAACTGATGCTTTGCATTGTTCTACTTTGTTGAACTGCCATTAGCTTAGTTTACACATCGCGTATGTGCATACGACCTGCCTATCCATTTTCAGTACATATTCCATCTGTCATCATACCATATTTATCCATTGAAATGATGTTCTTGTGTATCAGACGTTCAAAAGGAAGAGGGCGATTGTTGATCGTGGAGGAGCACAAGCAAAGTATTTGGAAACGGTAGTGGCACCTGATAAATCAAATGGCCCATTAGGTGTAGTTGCAATATCACCTGACCCACAAAACACCCCAACTCTAGCAGACTCTAGCCCTACTACACTGGTCATTTCCGATGCCCCAACTAAGCAGACCCCAAATGCAGCAAACATTATGATTATGCCAGTTGACATAGCACCCGCTCTACAACGCAAAACCCCCATTCCAGCAAAGAGTACACCAAATCCAGTTGCCAAATCCCTTTTCGAACCAGAGAGAGCCCCAATTGCAGCAAATAGGACCCCTGTTTCATTTCTTCCCAGTTTAGAAGACAAAGCTTATATTGTTCTCAGGAACATTGTGCGCATCATTCCTTCATGGAAAGATTATACCGCAGACACAGAACAATTTCCAGTGTTCCTCCGCAACTTACGCGTAAGTGATGTACTAATGTTATTCATGGTCATTACTGCATATGTTTCTGCTGACAGAAGACACAAGATTTCATTCTTTTAAATAGGCGAGGACCAAATTGGATTGTGAAGACGAGCAAGGGTTTGTTTCGCTTTTCAAGAACTCGTTGATGAAGTATCGTTCCTACCTGAGGCAAGCGCACTTCGATGGCAAGCCTCTAAATGAAATTTCTGTAAAGTCTCTGATGCTACATTTATCCGCGATGACTGGAATAATCTTGTTACACATTGGTCTCGGCTGCAGCGTAAGGTACTATCTATGATATCACATCACAATTTGAACTACATTTCTGCATTTGCCTTAACGTCTCACTTGTACGAAAACTATTAGCAGAAGAACATTCGTTCTCAAGGGACCACAGAATCTCGCAACTATACTGCACACTGCATTGCTCTTGTGAGTACCTCTTGCCCTGTATGTCCATACTTACTTTCATAGCTGTTTGATTATGTAGCATCACTGCACATGTTAGCCTCGTTAACGTCCATTTGGTGGACATTATAAGATCCGTATGGACTCTTACATAAATTTAGAATCAACCCAATGCTTTTGAAGAGGTTTAGCTCTGCAGTCCTCTTGTCAGGACTGAACGTCGCCTATCACTGTACTTAAATTAATAGATACTCCCGCCGTCCCATAATATAAGAACGTTTTGTACAGTACACCGGTGTTCAAAACACTCTTGTATTATGGGAAGAGGGATTGGTTCATTGTGTAGCATTCTGCATCTTATCCCCCTCGCCCACCATTTACTAAAAAAGATCAGATCTATATTTAATCTTACCAAAAAGTAGAATACACAGACAATGCTAGTGTAGAAGTGTAGCCCATTGCTCTTGTCAGTACATTTTGTCTTGTAATGCTTGTACTTCCAGGGATTGGTAGTTGATTATGTAGCATCAATCTGCATCTTATCTTCATTATCCTCTATCCCTTCCAGTATTATCATATCTATAATTACTCTCTACAAAATGTAGAGTACAGGCAATGCTTATGAAGAAGATTTTGTGCTGAAATTCTTGAGTTATCCTTCCCTTGACATGGAGAAGGGCATTATAAAGCTGGTGTTAACTGTTAATGTAAGTTAGTCCTTCTAAAGCCTTTATCCTCAACTGCTGTTTAATTTGCTCATACTCCCTATCGTTTACTGCTGTTTAGTTTGCTGTTTCTACCAAAATACATGTTCGCAAGAACCGTAAGTTCTAAGTTTTACTTGTAAAACCAAATTCCTTATTCATACCATGCACATTACTCAGTACTCCCTATATGTATGCTTGTTTTTGTGGATCTATAATCCAGTGTGTGGTGAAGCAGCCCACGTTTGCACCTTGTCATCTCTTGTTTTATCTTACTGATGTGGCTGATGATATGAACAACATGCCATGCACATTAACCAAAATAAATACAATGCTTTTCTTCGCCCTTCATCTATGCTTGTTATGTTGACATGGTAATCCAGTAGTGTGGTGAAGCTCCCCGCATTATGAACAATGCCAAATTATGCTATTGATATTTTGAACTTACTCTTTATTTTCTAATTTGAAATTGGATGGAATTGACAGCACATTTATCATCTTTGTTTATACACATGCAAAACCTGTCATTTCTCTGCTTTGTTTCAGGGTGATATGCCTGATGGCATGCACATGTCTGCTGAAGGCTGTGCGACAAACCCAACATATATTGCAGCAAAGAAGGCAAAACATCTTGAAGATAGCGAGACAACCCCAAAGTCTTGTCTTGATGCAGTGTTCAAGTTACTTGAGAGTAGCAGTCAGACAAGCTCACAGAATTCGTTGTCTGAATCAGTTTGACTTCTTCAGTCCCAAGTTCTAGCAGAAAGGCATTCTGCAACTCAACTTCGACTTGAAGTCCTATCTCTAAGAAATATTGTGGAGAACACCAATGAGAACCTCATCGCTAAATAGCTACACATGGAAGCTATGACCGACGTGCTAGGCCGGTCTCACAGCCTTGCTCAGCAGCTTGCGCAGCAGTTCCCGCGCAAGGCTAACCTTTCTTGAACTGTCTTGGAAGTGGTCTCGGTTCAATATTGTTTTGTTACACTGCAATGGTGCCCAGTTTTTGTAATCTTCTTTTTCGTTGCGCTTTATGATCACTGGTGGCGAACTTCGATGCCAGTGGATGTAATATACCATAAATCCTTTATTGTATAGTGTAGGTTTATTCTTAGTTACTATGCCGTAATTTCTTTATTGCATAGAGTAGGTTTGTTCTTAATTCCTACTAGTTACTGCCATCATTCGCTATCTGAAAAAATCAGATGTAGTCGACCAGGCCGAAACATTCACCTCTAATGGGCCTGGTGTTTAGCGGGCCACAATTGGGCCGGCCTGCATCTTTCTTGGGCCCGAATGATTGGGGCCTTCACACTTTGCACGAGGCCCACAACTTACAGCGGCCTATATTTTAGTTGGGCCTTTTGTGGACCCAGCGCTTAGTTTGGCCGAGGTAGCGTTGGGCCATTAACAGGCTGAATATTGTACTGGCCTGTTACGGCCCAGATGAAACCATGGGCCTTTAGCAGGCCGAAATGCATATTGGGCCTCAATTTTCACTAGTCGTCGATGGGCCTTCAGCAGGCTGAAATGTAGACCTGGCCTTTTTGGGCCCAGTTATATCACGGGCAGTTACCAGGCCGAAACATATCTCGGGCCTTAGTTGGCCCACTAATATCATGGGCCTTTAAGAGGTCGAGAGCTTAGTACAAACATCAATGGGCCGAATTATGCGACAGGCCTTTAACAGGCCCAAAGTCACGTTGGGCTTAACTGTTGCCACCTTTATCATGGGCCGTTAGTGGGCCCGATGTCCCGTCGGACCATATATGGCCCATGGGCAGCACGGGCCATTCCCAGGCCGAAAGTCACACCGGGCTTAAATGGGCCCATGTCTACATCGGGCCTCTAACAGGCCGAAAGTCACTGGGCTGTAATTGGGCCCAAATATTTGGCGAACAATTAACGGGCCAGATCTGGCTTCGGGTCGTAAATGGGCCCAAATATTCGGCGAACAATTAACGGGCTAGATCTGGCTTCGGGCCGTAAATGGGCCTTTATTAAGAAAGCCGTTATTGGGCTGGCCCACTAGTACCTGAGTAAGTACTACGGGCCTTTGACTAGGCCGGCCTTTTTAACCTATATGCGCCTCTGTTGGGTCGTGCCACGTGTCGACGTATCATAGGCGCTTTGTGTCCAATGAGTGGATGACATCTGTCCCAACGGTGAGCTGACACGTGTTTCCTCCAGCCAATAATGATTTTACACGTGGAAAATCCCCATTGGTCGGGGCTATTAACGGGTTATCGGATCCAAAACCGGACCCGGTAGCTTAACGGCGTTCCATTACGGTGGATGCCACGTGTCGGTCACCCTTGACGAAAGTACTTCTGTGACGCGCGATTTATCGTCATGGAAGTGGACACTTCCGTGATGATAATTTTAGTAATGTCATGGAACACTTCTACGACAGCACAGTATGACTATCTTGATTCTGTCATAAATTTGTCATGGATGTACATGCATGACAGAAAACGTGACCTACTGTCAGAAACACGTATCATCACGGAAGTGTATTTTTTTGTAGTGCCATGTCTTATACACCATCTATTCCTAAATATAAGTATTTTTTGAGATTCCAATATAGACTACATAAGGAGCAAAATGAGTAAATCTAGATTCTAATCTAAATTGTATCTATAATTCTATATACATCCGTATGTAGTTCATATTGAAATATCAAAAAAATACTTGTACTTAGGAACATAGGTAGTTGTATTTTACATCATTTGTGCAATCTCAGTTTAGCTTCTAACATTTACTAGTTGCTTGTAGGTACATATATGAGGGGTATTGATCCACGCTTTGATCCCTTTTGCGTATGGGGCAATGCGATATTCATGAACAAGCGTCAAGTGAGGAAACTAAGAAATATTGTTAGGCGAAAGAAACGGGTGATTGGAATTAAGCTCTTTATTTACACTTTTTCGAAGACAACTGTGAACTTTAGGTAATGTGTTGCCTTTTCCCCCTGCCCACAACAAGTTACTCTATTAGACCTCAGTATCTGATATTTTTCTCTTTTCAGTGCTTTCCGAAGCTATTTACTGATGATTACACTACAAAAAAAGACACATCCGTGACATTTTAGGCCGAACAAATTTTTTTCTGTCATACTTATGACACTTCTATGACGATAATGGTGACAAAACCCGGTATCATCATAGATGTGGTGGGCTCCTACTTCTATGACAAAAAATCATGACAGAAAATGGGCTTTTCGTCCTGGGTGGGCCGGAGACGCAGCTGCATGACATTCTTTGGGCCGTCCATGACGGAAAAGACCGTGGTAGAAGCGAGGGCGAGGAAAATATCGGGGAGTTCCCTGTTACGGGTGGGTGTTCGGGGCCGAGCGATGCGCGTTTCTCTCGTACACGCACGCACATAGGTGCGAGGCGTTGGGCTCTAACTGAACCCGAGCGATTGCACTGCAGGCTACGCGTTACTGAACCTGAGCGATCGATCGATGGCTGTTAACTGAACCCGATCGAGCGATTCCTTCGCTACTGCTGCTAACTAAATCTAATCGATGCTGCCTCTGGATGAACAGTGAGCGTTGCTGGGGGGCTTGGATGAACAGTTCCCGGTGGGGGTGGATGAACAGGACCCCGTGGTGTTGCCTCTGGATGAACAGGACCCCGATCGATCGAGCCGGTTGGGACTGGATGAACAGGACCCCGTGGAGGGCTGGATGAACAGGACCACCCCATGGAAGGCTGGATGAACAGTAGACGATGGAGGGCTGGATGAATAGTAGCCCGTGGAGGGGTGGTTGAACGGGAGCCCGTGGAGAGGGATGGTTGAACAATAGCCGGTGGAGTAGCGTGCGGTGGAGGCTAGATGAACAGGAGCCCGTGGATGAACAGTCGTAGGTGGAGGCTGGAGGAGGTCGATGGTGGATGAACGGTAGCCCGTGGAGGTTGGAGGGGGTCGACGGTGGAGATGAACAATATCCCATGGAGTCCCGTTTTGTGGTACGCCACACCCCTCCCGATGAACAGGACCCCCGTTTCGACCGTAGCGATCCAACACAAGTCTGTTTCCTCCGTTTTGCAGTACGCCACACCCCTCGCGATCAACAGGACCCCCGTTTCGACCGTAGGAGGTCCGTTTCCTCCGTTTTGTGGTACACCAGACCCCTCCCGATGAACAGGATCCCGTATCAAACGTGGCCGGTCGAACACAAGGCCGTTTCCTCCGTTTTGTGGTACGCCAGGCCTCGTTTCCATCGGCTGTTCCGTCCAAGCCCTCCCGATGAACACGACGACGCATTCCGTTCTGACCTAGCCAGTTGGCTCCCCATGAACACGACGACGACGCTGTTTCTCCGTTCTGACCCAGCCATGTACACGAGCCCTGGCCGTACGTATGCGCGAGTAGGCATTCGAGACCCTGCCCGTAGGTACGTACTTGGCCGTATTTTCTTTCTTGCACACTGGCCGCTGTACGTACGTGTACATGCTACGTGTGCGCCTCTACTACGACACGTGCGCGCCTCTACATTGACCAGTTTGTACGTACACGTTCGCGACCAGAATGACAACGCTACGTACGGTTCGACCAGGTGGGTCCCGACTGTCAGGCACTTCCTTGTGTGCAAAGATGTAGCTGGTGGGTCCCAGCAGTCAGGGGGCGAATTTTTTTTGCCCGGACGCACTTCCTTGCGTGCGAAGATGTAGCTGGCGGGTCCCTGCAGTCAGGGGGAAATGTTTTTTTGCGAAATACGGTGGCCCATCCGGTGGGTCCCCGCTGTCAGGTGGAGGAATAATTATTTTGCGCGTAATAAGGAGGCACTTCCTTGCTGCGGCCGTGGACCCAGCTGTCAGCCTCTCCACGTACAGTCCACGTCCGATGGAAGCCGTTCCTTGACCATGTTGACCACGCCGCGCCGAGAGCATGGCGAGGCCTAGGAAGGGGACGACGCGGAGCCGGGGAAGACGCGGTAGTGGAAGCCCGCGCGGAGAGGAGTACGAGGGTGCACTTGTTCGGCTGCGGTGTGAGGTTGCCGTCACCGCAGAATAACAGGGGGTGTGGGTGAGTAGAGGGATGGCCTGGCCAGCGGTGGGAGTAGTAGGGGGTGGTGAGGCCTCCGCGGCATCACAGCCGGCCACGGGAGGCAGGAGCACGCGACACGACCGGCGCTTCTTTGGGCGGCTGGAGCAAGAAGACCAGAGGTTGAAGAAGCACTACGGCCGTTGGATGGACATCGTATGATAACTGCAGCTGGAACCGTTTATATTGACTAAGTTGACAAAGCCCTTGGTACGCGTCAACTTAGTAGGCCCACAGGTTAGCCTCCGGAACGGTGCGCCCCAGATGTCAGGGGGAGGAATCATTTCTTGGGCGGCTGAAGCAAGAATATCCGAGATTGAAGAAGAAGCACGACATCCGTTGGATGGACATCCAACGGCCACAGCTGCCAGAACCGTGTGTTGTTGACAAAGCCTTGCATACGCGTCAACTTAGTTTATTTTTTAGGGGATGCGTCAACTTAGAAGGCCCACAAGTGTGTGGTAGAGAACATATAGCCCATTTGCGATTTGTAAGAATGTACATCCCATTTTTTAATTCTAATGGAATTTACCACATCCCATTAACAGTTTGTTAAAAGTACAGCCCATCTTCTAGCTAGGACAACGATTAATAATTTCAACCAACCGCTCAAAACAGAATTCAAAAAAAATCCCACATTTTTATGGGATCCGAAATATTTTTATCCGAAATTTTCTAGTCAGATTAAATATAATTTCAGAATAAATTTGTATTACGTTAAAATCCAACGAAATATTGCGCGCGCAACAAGTAATGAAATTAAAATTTTGAAATTCCAAAAATAATATATTTTTTAAACTAATTACGCGTTTGGTGCATTTTTTATAGTTACTGCCCAGTTATTATAATTACATCCCATTTATTATTTCTTAAAGTCCATTTTCTTGTTAAGCCTAATGCATACCTCATAGGAAAGTTTGCAGCCCAGCGGGGCGGAGAATAACAAGTTGACCCGGATATTGTGTACAATTGTCGGCCTAGTTGCATTGCTGATGTTGAAAAAAAAGGCATGTGTAGTACAGTACAACCTAACATGGCTACTCAACCCACATTCAGCGACGCCAGAAAGGCCCAAACAAGGCTTCTGTACAACTTTTTGAAGTCACTGAGCTCAATTAATAACTTAAGAAAAAAGTTAGATTATAGTGGAACCTAATTAAAAGCTGTCACAAGCAAAGAAATAATTCAACGGGTCCCACTTGTGCGTGTGTACGTGTGTGTGTGTGAGAGAGAGAGAGAGAGACCCATTGGTCGATGCTCGTAAATACATCTTTCAGCCATATGCATTGCTGATGCTCACTAAAAACTTATATAGTTGACACAATCATATAGAACATCATAGCACACTGAACTCGCATACAAAAATTTCACGCAGACGGCACAATCAGGATGGAAGTAGTGGATCGCTACGGGTAGGGCTATGTTGAAACCAACGAACTCGTACATAATGGTTCATCGTCTTTATCAATGACGGGGAAATATCTTGAATGCTATGCCAAGAAAACAGACGGACAACACAATAAGTTCTGCTAGCACATTAAGTTGACGTACAGCCCTTTCTAAATAAATTTTAGGTACAAAATTAGAACAAGTCACGATCAAATGTACTGGCACATCAGTGCTTCACACCCATAGCTCAGATTTAACTAGTATCTGACAAGATTCGGTTGTTACCTCAAATTAGAGCACATCCAGGTAGCTAGCACTGCCTCTTCTCCCAAAGAAGCAGTGGCCTCCGTCGCGCGATGGAGTAGGCCCTGTGCCATCCATCATTCCGAGCAACACAGGGAAAGTCTGACTTTCACTCATGTAATGGACGTCGTCGGCGGACCCTGGCACCAGCAGCGGTGGCAGGACTTTGATTGATGGATTGACCACTTCTTCGACATGCACGAACACTCGATACAGGTACATCCCTAACGTGGTCCGCGGCAGCCTTGGTTGCGACAAATAGTACAACCCCGGTTCCTGCACCGGTATCTCAACACCAATCACCTTCGGTATGGTGGACGGCTTCTTCATCCATGCCATAACCGTCAGAGCCCAGCTGTCTGGAGGAACAAACATACTTACGAGCTCACCTCCAAGGTCGTTGATAAGCTCATTCATGGACTCGCTGTTCCAAGCACGTCGAGGCATGCCGTGGAAGGTAAGTTTTGTTAAAACTCAAGCTCAGAGGGCACCGAGCCCCATCCTGGGTGCCACCGATCAAAGCTCACCAGCGCGCAATCATAGAACAAACGCCGGGAAGATTCAAACACACGACTGCAGTCGAAAGTTGTCCAGAACCTGATGAAGAAATCAGTCGGTGGCGGACAGACTTCGATGAGCAAGTCACTTATTTGGATGCCGTGCGCAATGCCAAGAGCTTTGACAAGGTCGTCTGGCGAGACGGGAGGCCGGTCGCCGTTGATGGTTACCATCAGCACTTTGCCGGCAAACTGGTCGTCAAGCGCCGCCATGCCACTGTTGAGCGACAGCACGCAGCGACCGAAGGCAGGACGGACCTCAGGATCTCCGGCTCGGAGATCCGCGTTGACCGGTGACATGATAGTGAGCTTGAGTACAGGGAGTACAGGAGCGGGATTTGGAAGAACTGTAGTAGGAATCGAGATTCCAGAGGTGGGGAGGGGCGGAAGATTGGGGATGAAAAGGTAGCTTGAATTTCAAACAGGCGCCAATATGCTCTCGGCGCGCAAGCGCACGAAAACACTGGTGGCGCCCACATGTCGGCCTAAGAGTCCTTATTCTTTCTTTTTTGGAGAGCCCGGCCTTTTTTTAGGATCTTTTGAGAGCCCGGCCTGAGTGTCATAATTGACCTGTTTGTCATTGCGTTACTACTCGGCCCATGTTCAACGACACCTCACTGGCCCAAACAAGTCACTAGTAGGAAAAGGGGCTTTTAGCCCGGTTCATAAGGGCCTTTAGTCCCGGTTCTGGAACCGGGACTAAAGGGTCGTTACTAATGCCCTAGACCTTTAGTCCCAGTTCTTACACGAACCGGGACTAAAGGTCGTCCACGTGGCCGGTGCGGGGAGCCCAGGCAGGAGGGCCTTTGGTCCCGGTTGGTGACACCAACCGGGACCAATAGGCAGGGCCTTTTGTCCCGGTTGGTGTCACCAACCGGGACCAATAGGCATCCACGCGTCAGCAGCTGGCAGGAGCTGAGGTTTTTGTTTTTTTTAAAGGGGGTGGTTTAGCGGTTTTGGGGGGTTAATTTAGGTGTTTCATATATTGTGTTAGCTAGCTAATTAATAGAGAGAAGTGTCCTCTCTTATCTCCGTGCTTGCTCGACGCTATGTACTATATACGTATGGAGAGGAGTAGACACGCTAGCTAGTAATCAAATGAAGGAAACAGAAGATCATCATGAACATATGCATACAGAGAGAAGTGATATTGACCACCTCTCCTTCTCCGAGATATTGGTCGAACAACAAGTTCTCGTATATCTATCCGACACTACCGGCTACATATATACAATAATTATCTCTTACAATACAATCTCCTAATTAAATTGTAGGAACATAGGGTCCACATAGTATTCTCCGTTTTCAGTGATCACGTGGTCAAGGAAGAATGCCGCCAATTCCTGTTGAATTCCTCGCATACGATCTTCTGCTAGGAGTTCATTCCGCTTCCGAAACATCTAATTTGAAGAAGGGGATCAATACATATATATATGAATAAATGAAACTCAACACAAATGATGGTAATAAAATAAAATTGTGAATATTATTGCTTACGCACTTCATATTGTTCTTCAGTGTAGCCCCGCTCATAGGTCGTGTAGCGGATGGACTCGCAAACATAGTATCCACAGTAATTATTCCCGGGTTCCTGCCACAACCACTTTACAAGAAATAGAGGTCAATCAAACTGATAAGCAAGCATGCTAAATGGTATTTATGAAACTAGCGCTTGAATCACTTGGAGATGCGCGGAACATGCTACTATAGTACTTACTTTCGGGTGATTAAATTGCTACTAGTGTACATCATCGAAAAGACACGGAGCTCAAATTATATAACTTGAAAAAAGGAGATGCACTCTGAACACTTGAGAATGGTGATGCCCTCATTTAGCCCACCAGTAGTTCGAGACAATAAACAGTTCGAAACAACGATATATAAAACATTCAAACACTGACTAGTGACTACTACTAACATAAACAACAAGACATGATAGTTCATAAGAAGTCTTGCTACACCACCAAAATGCACCCACCTGCAACGCTCAGACTCTCGTTATCCAGACGAGAATGACATTCTAAACAGAGGCAACTATTACATAGTAAGAGTGACATAGACGAGGATGACCAAATGACAAGGAATATGCATAACAAAAGAAAGAACTACCCATCCAGAACAAGCAGCAAAGACAACAAAGTCATTCAAAGAGATGATCCAACACCATCATAATTTGCAGCCCCGCTTCAGCGACCAATGATCCGGAGACACCAGTACTCCACCCTTTCGACACAATAGCCCAATTACCTATCAACCTGAAGGCTTGTAGGTAATTGAGACATCCAAGGATCAAAGTTAATCCGGATGCCTTGGTCATTCTCACCTTCTTTTGGCTGCAGGCTGTATCGTTGACAATCAGGGGATTTTTCTCCCGAACTCCTAGGGCTCGCCGTGTAGACACAATTTTCCATAGCAAACAGAGCCTCTCTGCCGTCAAGGTCCTTGCCAATGGTGATCTCCTGGTTAATCGGATAATTGAGTCTGAGAAACAGAGAGTGTGAACAAAGGCTGTTTACCTGCCTCCAACTAAAAAATCTTGAAGGCCCCAACAAGCTGGTATCCTGCTCATAGACGTAACAACCACTGTCCGGATACTCACGTATTTCACGGTGCTTGTATACAGTGGGGTTTTTGCAATACAACTTTTCCGGCTCATGTGTCCGAATGATCATCAGTCTTTTACCGTTGTCTGATCGAGCGAGGAACTAGTTGTGCTTCCCTGTTTTTGGCAAAGGTGGTGTGATTACAAAGGGCAGTAACTGTAGGGACACTGCATCATATCAAAAAGGACAGGCATTGTTAATGTAAGATCAGCATTGTTCAGAGTATGAGTAGGATAATGCAAGAAACAACATTGATATGTCCCTGTTGGAACTGGGAGGAAAATACAGGGAAATGTATACTGGGTTCGAAAATATAGAAGTGCCATGCATGGTTATAATCATGTTATCTCACAATCGATTCTTCACAGGAAACTACCATGTCATGCATGTAATATAATCATGTTCTGTCCTCACAAACAAATTCTTCAAGGTAACTAACAGACCATGCATTGTTATATACTCGTGTTCTGTGGGAAAAAAAATTTGAGGATATTATTCTAGCCATTGATTGCTGAAGGGCGAATATAGGTATGTACACATGGTAAGCATTACAGGATTTCACTACTTCCAAATATAGAGTTCTCCATATGCACATTTACTTCCCTAATGTATGGTTAGATGAAACCAACAGTGTGGTGCATGTTTCTACATCATGAAAATGAGGAAACTAACATGGCCATTGATACACACTCATATTTAGTAGTAGTATATAGATTACTATAAAATAAGGAGAATATCCATATATTCCTATCCGTTTGATTATTCAGGGGTACAAATTGGCTGTAATGACATGGTCACAATCGCATGAATTAACTCATTCCAAATATAGCTGATTTACGGCGTCTCTAATACATTGCCATAGTTCTACTCAAATTCTCCTCAAACAAGGATATGCCAATCATCACAAATAGTTCAAATAGTGTCATGGCGTCATCATTAACATGAGAGGGAAACAACTTACACGTGCCGTCCCAGCAATACGTGGTGTCATCTGCTTTGTCGATCGCGTAGATGATGCCATTGTGTTCAATAGCATCACAAAAGTGTGTATCAGCTTTGACGATGATCCACTGCGAGCTGAGTTGTCTCTAGCTAAAGAAGGCACCGGCGTAAAGATAGGCGAGTCCGTAGTGGGAAAAGGCAATTAGCTAGAAGTCTGCGTAATTCGCATGTCGTGTGCGCACTTCGCAGATTACAATCTTCTGCAAAACAAGGTCCGTCCAATTGACGTGGTAATCTAGATGACTTGGACCGCGATGGTAAAACTCTATATAATCCAACGGAGGAAGGATAATCTCATGGGAGGTCTGGAAGTTCACGAGCACCAACTTTTTACCGTCTTCTCTGAAGGCAGCCATCCAGTAGGAGTTCATGCTGACCCAGTACATACCTGTCAAGAAGTTTCGGGCGATGGTGATCGGATCGAAGTCGAGGGAAATGATGTACAGCGAACCACTACATACCTGCAAAGAAGTTTCGGCTAATGGAGATCGGATTGAAGTCGAGGGGCATCATGTACGCCTCCGTATCATGGTGAGCCAATCTCGCAAGACCAGATAGCAGCAAGCAGGGTGTCTTGAAAATCTTAGGCCTCCCTTCGATGATGACCGTGTGCATGCCCCTCGAGCATGTAGCCAGCCGTAGGGCGCTGAACATATCCATACACGAACAACAGAGGTTGAGGACGTCACTGGGGAGATTGCTCCGATCGCGGCTCATATGGATGCTGCGCGGTTCGTGTTCGGCCATGGTGGAGTTTGGAAGGTGGGGTTTTGGGGGGCTTGATTTTCGAGGGAGAAGGCTGTCGGTGCTGGAGCCGCTAGCGAGGGAATAGTGGTACTGGGGGAGGCGAGTGAGGCGAGGGTACGTGGTGGCACAGTGAGATGATGAAGAGTGACCTCAGGATCTCCGGCGAGACGGAGATGGAGATGGAGTGGTTCTAGGGAGAGGGAGCCGAGGCGAAGCATGCTATACAGCGGCGGTGACAGTGACTGCACAGTGCACAAGGTGAGGCTAACTTTGGTAACCCGGACACACCGCCTGGACTGGTGTCACCTCGGGCGCAGGGTCTTGTCACTTCACTGTGAGGACCGGATGAATAATAGTATTTTGACCATCAAGTGTACCACAGTTGTATTACTACTACTAGTAGGAGTAGTAGGAACATGCGTAGTACTCCCGTGCTAGTATGCCTCTGGGTTCACTTCATCCTCCAGCTATCATCCATATTGCGAGCAGAACCAAATTCTCGTGCATGCGGAAGCGTGAAGAAGGCTTTTCTTTTTTGAGGATAACTGCATATTCCTTAACCGTAGTAGGAACATGAGTAGTACTCCCTCCGGTCCTCTTTTGTCTGCGCATAACTTTTTTTCAGTATTTCTCTAATTAGTCTGCGTATATACCCTTTTGCATGCGCCCATTTCCCTCCATGCCCCACATTCACAGCATTAATTAGCGTACGCATAAGCAGCTGCAGCCAGACTACAGCCAATAAACTGTTGCATGCAAGTGGTCCATTCTATGCGCATCGGAGAGAGAAAAGGCAACCAAAGAGCCCGTCAAATCCATTGCATGCAACAGTCAAACCACCGCAGCTCTCCTCATGCATGTGCATAACTTCTCCCATTTACTTCTCCATCGGAAACCGATTTTCCTCGGCTTTTTCACTACTCCTTGATCTTCATTTGCATCCAAACCACACTGCATTCACATTGTTTTAACCTCTTCACATCCTCCTGGAGTAATTCCGAAGCCCCTATAAATAATCATCTTCTTCAGTTAGACTAGCCATCTAATCCTAATTCTCCAAACCATAGCCCTCCGACCGATCAAGTACCGAAAGCACAGCACCTCCGAGTTCAGCACACGTTCAGCCCGATGATGTCCCTCGAACTCCGATCCAGCCGAGTGTTGAGGGAGAGTTTCGTCAGCACGACGGCGGGGTGACAATGATGATGTTCTACCGACGCAGGGCTTCGCCTAAGCACCGCTATAGTATTATCGAGGTGGACTATGGTGGAGGGGGGCACCGCACACGGCTAAAAGATCAAACGATCAATTGTTGTGTCTCTAGGGTGCCCCATTGCCCCCGTATATAAAGGAGCAAGGGGGAGGTGCGGCCGGCCAGGAGGAGGCGCGCCAGGAGGAGTCCTACCCCCACCGGGAGTAGGACTCCCTCCCTTCCTTGTTGGACTAGGAGAGGAGAGGGAAGGAGAGAGGGGGAAAGGAAAGGGGTAGCGCCTCCCCCCTCCTTGTCCAATTCGGACTTGGGGGGGAGGGGTGCGCGGCTGCCCCTTGGCCGCCACTCCTCTTCCACCAATTGGGCCCATGAGGCCCGATAGCCTCCGGGGGGGTTCCGGTAACCCCCCGGTACTCCGGTATATATCCGATAACCCCCGGAACCATTCCAGTGTCCGAATATAGTCATCCAATATATCAATCTTCATGTCTCGACCATTTTGAGACTCCTCGTCATGTCCGTGATCACATCCGGGACTCCGAACAACCTTCTGTACATCAAAACATATAAACGCATAATATAACTGTCATCGAAGCATTAAGCGTGCGGACCCTAAGGGTTCGAGAACTATGTAGACATGACCGAGACACGTCTCCGGTCAATAACCAATAGCGGAACCTGGATGCTCATATTGTCTCCCACATATTCTACGAAGATCTTTATCGATCAGACCGCATAACAACATGCGTTGTTCCCTTTGTCATCGGTGTGTTACTTGCCCGAGATTCGATCGTCGGTATCTCAATACCTAGTTCAATCTCGTTACCTGCAAGTCTCTTTACTCGTTTTGTAATACATCATCCTGCAACTAACTCATTAGTTGCAATGCTTGCAAGGCTTATAGTGATGTGCATTACCGAGTGGGCCCAGAGATACCTCTCCGACAATTGGAGTGACAAATCCTAATCTCGAAATACGCCAACCCAACAAGTACCTTCGGAGACACCTGTAGAGCACCTTTATAATCACCCAGTTACGTTGTGACAGATGGTAGCACACAAAGTGTTCCTCTGGTAAACGGGAGTTGCATAATCTCATAGTCATAGGAACATGTATAAGTCATGAAGAAAGCAATAGCAACATACTAAACGATCAAGTGCTAAGCTAACGGAATGGTTCAAGTCAATCACATCATTCTCTAATGATGTGATCCCGTTAATCAAATGAAAACTCATGTCTATGGCTAGGAAACTTAACCATCTTTGATTCAATGAGCTAGTCAAGTAGAGGCATACTAGTGACACTCTGTTTGTCCATGTATTCACACATGTATTATGTTTCCGGTTAATACAATTCTAGCATGAATAATAAACATTTATCATGAAATAAGGAAATAAATAATAACTTTATTATTGCCTCTTGGGCATATTTCCTTCAGTCTCCCACTTGCACTAGAGTCAATAATCTAGATCACATCGCCATGTGATTTAACATCAATAGTTCACATCACCGTGTGATTAACACCCATAGTTCACATCGTCATGTGACCAACACCCAAAGGGTTTACTAGAGTCAATAATCTAGTTCACATCGCTATGTGATTAACACTCATAGAGTACCAAGGTGTGATCATGTTTTGCTTGTGATAGAAGTTTAGTCAACGGGTCTTCCATATTCAGATCCGTGTATATTTTGCAAATTTCTATGTCTACAATGCTCTGCACGGAGCTACTCTAGCTAATAGCTCCCACTTTCAATATGTATCCAGATTGAGAGTTAGAGTCATCTGGATCAGTGTCAAAAACTTGCATCAACGTAACCCTTTACGACGAACCTTTTGTCACCTCCATAATCGAGAAACATATCCTTATTCCACTAAGGATAATTTTGACTGCTGTCCAGCGATCTACTCCTAGATCACTATTGTACTCCCTTGCCAAAATCAGTGTAGGGTATACAACAGATCTGGTACACAGCATGGCATACTTTATATAACCTATGGCTGAGTCATAGGGAATGACTTTCATTCTCTTTCACACAGGCAAGAACTCTTTCTTTGATTGTTCCATTTTTAACTACTTCAAAATCTTGTCAAGGTATGTACTCATTGAAAAAAAACTTATCAAGCGTCTTGATCTATATCTATAGATCTTGATGCTCAATATGTAAGCAGCTTCACCGAGGTCTTTCTTTGAAAAAACTCCTTTCAAACACTCCTTTATGCTTTGCAGAATAATTCTACATTATTTCCGATCAACAATATACTTATCAGAAATGTTGTAGTGCTCCCACTCACTTTCTTGTAAATACAAGCTTCACCGCAAGTCTGTATAAAAGAATATACTTTGATCAACTTATCAAAGCGTATATTCTAGCTCCGAGATGCTTGCACCAGTCCATAGATGGATCGCTGGAGCTTGCATATTTTGTTAGAACCTTTAGGATCGACAAAACCTTCTGGTTGCATCATATACAACTCTTCTTTAATAAATCCATTAAGGAATGCAGTTTTTTTTATCCTTTTGCCAGATTTCATAAAATGCGGCAATTGCTAACATGATTCGGATAGACTTAAGCATAGATACGAGTGAGAAACTCTCATCGCAGTCAACACCTTGAACTTGTCGAAAACCTTTTTGCGACAATTCTAGCTTTGTAGATAGTAACACTACTATCAGCGTCCGTCTTCCTCTTGAAGATCCATTTAATCTCAATGTCTCGCCGATCATTTGGGCAAGTCAATCAAAGTCCATACTTTGTTCTCATACATGGTGTAACATCCCAAATTTTCAATTTGGAATGTTATACATAGATCATCATTGCATAGCATATTTTACTGCATTTTGACAAATCCTCGATAAATCCTAAGCAACTCAAGGACCCTCGGAGAGGGTTGGGGATTTTCCCGATTTATCATATTTGACTTTCATCAAATAATAAAACGAGGACTTAGGTTTTAATTATTTTCTCTCCGGAAAGATATTTCACATTAAAATCAATGAGAGGAGAAAATATGACTTCTCCAAAACTATTGAAATATTGGAGGAAAAAATATTAAAATCATATATTGGATTTTATTCGGATTTTATTTGCAATTTTAATTGCATTAAAAAATTGCACGTTTTCAAAACTGTGTTTTTGTGTCAAAAAAATGTTCACCTTGTTCTAATTATTTTAATTAGATGGGGAAATTTTGTTTTATCATTTTTGGATTTTTATTTATTTTTCTGTGATTTTTAGATTTGGCGGAATAATTTTAAAAAAACCGTTCGTTTTTTTAAACCCTAGATCTGTTTATTTTCTTCGGTTTTATTATTTAGTGAACGTTCACCAACCCGTTCGTTTTAACGAACGTGTTCGTCGGATTTTCGCTGTTAACGAACGTTCGTTCGTTTAACCGTTCGTCAGTTTTCTTTTTCGTCGGATTTTTCCGCGATTATTTCAGTTCTCGATTTCTGATCGGATCTTCGTTTTCGTTTAACTTTTCGCTCGTTTATCGGAATCAGGCGATTCAAGCGCCTAGAGTTTCGTCTCGAAATTCTCTTTCCGTTTAACCCACTCAAACAAGTTTTTGCTACTGTAAAATTTGACCTAGATACAGATTAGTAAACGAAGCTTGTTTCTTTCGCCGTTTGACTTTCGTTGCTTCGTTCGAGTTGATTCTTTTTGCAAACCGGAGTTCTTAAGTTGAACTTTCTGGTTGGATCTTTCATTCGAGTTTTACCTGTGCATTAGATGAGTACTTATTGTTTGCTTGTTTGTTTGCGATAGAGTACCCGGAGTGCGCCGCTTGTTACTTCGAATCTCTAGGTTTCGCGGATCATCAGCAAGGCAAGTAACACTTTGATCATACTTTCCATACCCTGTTTTTAATCAAACCCTTGGGAGTTACTTCTACGTTGCTTATATTGCCATGCTATGCTCGTAGACGTGGATTGGTTTTGAGAGATATTCATGACAGACGTGAGATTGTTAATAATGGTTTACTTAAGGTGGCAACTAAAACTCACATCTGGGTGGATTGAGGCACCTGGAGAACCCAGTGTTGTCTGTTTTTATAAGGACCGCCACCCAGGCTCAAAGGGATCATAAGATTATTCATGCTAGAAACTTCCGTGTGCAGCCACAAGCTATTATGGGCTCTAGCATAGTTGAGTAGGTTACATGATCTCTTGAAGAGGTGGGCTAGCAGATGTAGGGGAAAGTAGGTGTAACTGTCCATCCGGAGTAAAGGGTGATTGTTTCTGAAAGACTGTGTCTCGGTCATCCGTTTCTCAAACATCATGTAGTGCGAGAATCAAACGGAGGCGATCGAGTCTTGTGGGGAAAAGTGCACAAACCTCTGCAGAGTGTACAAACTAATCATGGTTAGCCGTGTCCCCGGTTATGGACAACTTGAGTATCTAGTACCTGGATTATCATGTGAATCTCATCACTATGTTACTTTAATTAATTTTGTTGGGTTAATGATGACACTTAATTGGGATTGAGTTGGAGGTACCTTCTCAATGTTTAACAACCACCATGATAGTTAAATAAAAATTTATTCCGTTGCAGTAGGGAAAAATTGGCTTTTCACAAAACTGTAACCATAGAGCTTTCCACCAGCCATATATGCATGTAGTATAGCATTATTATGTTCATTATTCTCTATGTGTTACTTTGCCAGCATATTCCATGTGCTGACCCGTTTTCGGGCTGCAACGTTTCATGTTGCAGACTTTTCAGACGACGAGTAAGGTGCCTTAGGTCGTGGTCTTATACTCAGTGATGCCGTTGGAGTTGATGGACTCACTTATCTTCCAAGTCTTCCGCTGTTATCGTATTTAGATGGCCTTAAGCCATATTTATCATACTTATTCTCTTTTGAGATATTCGATGTAATAAGTGTGTGATTGCTACTCTGTTATAAATCCTCCATTTGTACTGTGCGTGTCAGCATTACTGATCCAGGGATGACACTGGTGCACAGCAGCACAGACTATTTGAGGTCTGGTCGCTACAAAAGGTGGTATCAGAGCACACGTTGACTGTAGGACACGACCACTAAGCTTAAGCCCTAGAACACTTCTCTCTTCTCATTTTTGACCCCTCTCCACTTTCTACTCTTTTAGGAATGGAGGATGCAAGGAGCAAGTTCATGCAACCAGACGAAGACACGCCTTTTGGACGACACTTGAAGGAAGTCACTAAGTACTTGAACATAGGAATACCAAGCATCACCGGAACCTACAACGCCACATTACCCAAAGAGGAGATCTGGAAGATTCAAGTTCAAGTTCCAGGAAGGACGTTTGTGCCAGTTACTGAACCCATAAGATTGGTTTTCGAAGCACCAACCTGGAGTTTAGGGAAGAGCATGGCCGCCCACATCGCTATGGGACGCATTGGAGAAGTCTACCACAGGGAGCTTAAGGATACAATTTATCAGATTTGTGGACGCCGAGACGAGCAATGGGAGATGATCAGAACCAAGAAGGATGGATCAATTGTAGCTTTCATCCAGGAGCAAAACCAACACATTCATCGCCAGGAGAACCAGATGTGCTCAGACAAGGAAGATTTGAAGAAGGCATTGACGAAGATCAAGGAGCTGGAGGAAGAACTCAAGGCTACACGCGAGGATTATTTGGAGGAAATCGTCGCACTAGTAGGGAAGAATGACGACCTGGAGAAGAAGATTGGAGTATTCATGGGAAATCCAGTGCCAAACACAGAAGATGACATATGCGCTTGCCCGGATAACTACATCATCATCGACGACACTGACTCGGACCCCAGTGAAGATGACTTTGTTGATGAAGCTGGAGCAGATATCATGGAGTCTTCAACTGATCAGAATTTCTAGTAGACCACCATATCAGTAGTAGTTTTCCCCCATTTAATAGTATAGTTCAAGCACTTTGTAACACTAGTTAGATCGATTGTATGCCTTGTTTTAATTGATTGAGTGATATTGATTGCATTTGTCTCATGAGCATATGGGTAGTGTTTTCCCTCTAGACCTCATTCTATTCTTAACTCTCATCTTTTCTAACCCACCAGATGCCTCCGAGACGCGACACCGGATTTGTTTTCCCACCGGAGATCACCCAGTTGATTCAGCAACAGAATGCCCTGATGCAAGTGTTAGTACAGAACCAAGGCAACAACAACAACAACCCACCACCTCCACCTGTTGATCACTTAGCCCGTTTCTTGAGGCTAAACCCGCCGGTGTTTTCCAGTAGCACCGAGCCGATTGTAGCAGATGATTGGCTCCGCAAAGTTGGAAGGGAGTTGGCCACTGCAGGATGCACAGATGCGGAAAGAGTGCGTTTTGCCACACATCAGCTTGATGGACCCGCAGCATCATGGTGGGAGAATTACACAGCCACACACCTTATTGACACTGTCACATGGGACCAGTTTCAGCAAGCTTTCCGTACAGCTCATGTTTCAGCAGGAGCTATGGCTATGAAGAAGCGTGAGTTTCGCAACCTACGCCAAGGAGGACGCACCGTAGGCCAGTATGTGGAGGATTTCAGTAAGTTAGCCACGTTATGCACCAGATGACGTTGCTACAGATGCAGCCAAGTAAGAGAAGTTTTTGGAAGGACTGAATGATGAAATGAGTATGCAGCTAATGGTAGCAACCTTCAACAACTACCAGGAGTTGGTAGATAGAGCACTCATGATTGAAGGGAAGCAACAACAGATTGAAAACCGTAAGAGGAAGTATGGACAGGGGAAGTATAATTCTGGAGCTCAGCAGAAGCCACGATTTGCCCCGAAGCCGGGAGGACAGTTTCAGCATACCCATGGAGGAGGTAGTTCGCACAACCATAATGGACCCAAGAATGGTAATGGGAATGGAGGAAGCAATGGACAGAACCGCACCAACCCATCTACCCCAGCCAAGAGGGATCTAAGTCACATTACTTGTTTCAAGTGCCAGAAGACTGGGCATTATGCAACTGATTGTCCTGAAGCCCAGAATGGTAATGGCAATAGAAGCTCTAGGAAGAAGCCGAACCCTTTCAATAAAGGACTTGTGAACCACGTGAGCGTGGAAGAGGTTGAAGCACAGCCTGATGCAGTAATAGGTAAGTTTTTTGTTAAGTCATTTACTGCAATCGTTCTTTTCGATACTGGTGCATCGCATTCATACATATCAAGGGGATTTGTGGATAAGTTTAAGTTGCCCACCAAAGTTCTCAGAACACCTCGCCAGGAGCAGAATATATGGCAAGCCAAGGATGTTTTCAGATGCCATTGGCCATAGGTAGGCATGTTTTCCCCTCAGACCTAATAATTTTGGAGTCGCAAGGTTTGGATGTGATTTTGGGAATGGATTGGCTATCGATGTATGGAGGAAACATCGATTGCGCCACTAAGTCGATTTTGCTTACCACCCTAGAAGGAAGAAGGATCAAGTATGTATCCCGGCATATGCCGAAGAGGACTCAAGTGAATTCCTTATCAGGAGTTGTACAGGAGGAAGTACCAGTGGTGAAGGATTACCCGGATGTATTTCCAGAAGAGTTGCCAGGCATGCCACCAGATAGAGACATTGAGTTCTTGATTGAACTTTTGCCAGGCACAGGGCCAATATCTAAAAGACCGTACAGGATGCCCGCAAAAGATTTGGAGGAAATTAAGAAGCAGATTAAGGAGTTATTGGATAAAGGCTATATTCGCCCAAGTTCGTCACCTTGGGGATCACCAGTACTGCTAGTGGAGAAGAAAGATGGATCGTTGAGGATGGTTGTTGATTACCGTGGATTGAATGAAGTGACCATCAAAAACAAGTACCCACTGCCGATGATCAATGATTTGTTTGACCGCTTACAAGGAGCTAAAGTATTTTCCAAGATCGATCTACGATCAGCATACCACCAGTTAAAGATTCGAGAGCAGGATATACCTAAGACGGTTTTTACCACCAGATATGGGTTGTATGAGTATACCGTTATGTCATTCGGTCTGACTAACGCACCTGCCTATTTCATGAACCTGATGAACAAAGTGTTTATGGAGTTTTTGGATAAGTTCGTCGTGGTGTTCATTGACGATATTTTAGTCTTTTCCAAGAATGAGGAAGAGCATGAGGAGCATTTGCGATAGGTACTTGAGAAGCTCAGAGAACATCAGTTATACGCCAAGTTCAGCAAATGTGAATTTTGGCTGAAGGAAGTTGGATTCCTCGGACATGTTATTTCTGGAGAAGGAATATCAGTAGACCCCGCAAAAGTTGACACAGTAACAAGTTGGGAATCACCCACGTTAGTTGGAGAAATCCGGAGTTTTCTTGGACTTGCAGGATACTACCGGAGGTTCATTGAGAATTTCTCAAAGATTGCAAAGCCCATGACTGAGCTATTGAAGAAGGACACCAAATTCAATTGGACTGAGGATTGTGAAGCTAGTTTCCAAGAATTGAAGAAACGATTGGCTACATCACCAGTGTTGATTCTGCCAGATCAACGCAAGGATTATGAAGTTTATTGCGACGCTTCACGTCGAGGACTTGGAGCAGTGCTTATGCAGGAAGGTAGAGTTGTGTCATATGCTTCACGACAACTTAAACCCCATGAGAAGAAATATGCTACGCATGATTTGGAGTTAGCAGCCGTGGTGCATGCGTTGAAGACATGGAGACATTTTCTCATCGGAAACCATTGTGAGGTGTACACGGATCACAAGAGTTTGAAGTATATTTTCACGCAGAAGGAGTTAAATCTCAGACAGAGGAGATGGTTGGAGCTTATTAAGGACTATGATATGAGATTGCATTATCACCCAGGGAAGGCTAACGTAGTAGCAGACGCGTTGAGCCGCAAGAGCCATGTCAACGCCCTCCTGACAGGAGAGTTACCTCAGGAGTTAGCCGAGGACATTCGCAAGTTATGTTTGGAGATAGTCCCAAGAGGCTATTTAGCGACACTGGAGGTTCAGTCTACCTTGATGGAAAAGATCAGTGAAGCTCAGAAGACAGACAAGGAGATTGACGAGATAAAGGAAAAGATGAGCAAAGGAAAAGCCAAGGGATTTCGTGAGGATGAGCACGATACCTTATGGTTTGAGGACCGCGTTTATGTGCCAAATGATCCGGAGATCAGGAAGTTGATTTTGCAAGAGGCCCATGATTCCCCGTATTCGATTCACCCAGGAAATACCAAGATGTATTTGGATTTGAAGAATACTTTCTGGTGGACCGGAATGAAGAAGGATATTGCGGAGTATGTAGCAGTTTGTGATGTATGTCAGAGAGTGAAGGCAGAGCATCAGAAGCCAGCAGGATTGCTACAACCATTGTCGATACCCGAATGGAAGTGGGATAAAATAGGCATGGATTTTATCACGGGATTGCCCAGGACTCGTTCAGGCTATGACTCAATATGGGTTGTAGTCGACCGTTTGACGAAGGTAGCTCATTTCATTCCAGTGAAGACCACTTACACCAGTGCTAAGTTGGCGAAGATATACATGACCAGGATCGTATGTTTGCATGGAGTTCCGAGGACCATTGTATTAGACAGAGGAACCCAGTTTACCTCGAAGTTTTGGAAGCAGTTACATGAAACATTGGGAACCAGGCTAGAATTTAGTACAGCCTTTCACCCACAGACAGATGGACAGACCGAGAGAGTCAATCAGATTTTGGAGGACATGTTGAGAGCTTGTGCACTAGATTATGGATCTAGTTGGGACGACAATTTGCCATATGCAGAGTTTTCCTACAACAACAGTTATCAAACCAGTTTGAACATGGCCCCTTTCGAAGCTTTGTATGGAAGAAGGTGTAGAACACCGTTGTTATGGGACGAAGTTGGAGACCGTCAGTTGTTTGGACCAGATTTGATTAAGGAGTCTGAACAGAAAGTGAGGTTGATTCGCGATAGGCTCAAGGTAGCCCAGTCCAGGCAAAAGAGTTATGCTGATTCTAAACAAAAGGAGACAGTTCACGAAGCCGGAGACAGAGTGTATCTTCGAGTATCACCACTTCGAGGAGTGAAGCGCTTTGGAGTTAAGGGAAAGCTAGCGCCCCGTTTTATCGGACCATACAGAGTTTTGGAACGTATGGGAGAAGTTGCCTACAAACTGGAATTACCCGAAGGATTGTCAGGAGTTCACGACGTATTTCACGTTTCACAGTTGAAGAAGTGCCACGCAGAGATGGCTGAGATACCACTGAGAGATACAGTGCCACTGGAAGCGATTCAGCTGGAAGGTGATTTAACCTATGAGGAGAAACCGGTTAAGATTCTTGAGTATGCCAGCCGAGTCACCCGCAGTAAGGTTATCAAGTTTTGCAAAGTCCAGTGGAGTCACCACACGGAAGACGAAGCCACCTGGGAGCGAGAGGAAGATCTACGGAAGGACCACTCTCACCTGTTTTCTAGCCAACCCGAATCTCGAGGGCGAGATTCATCTTAAGGGGGGTAGGTTTGTAACATCCCAAATTTTCAATTTGGAATGTTATACATAGATCATCATTGCATAGCATATTTTATAGCATTTTGACAAATCCTCAATAAATCCTAAGCAACTCAAGGACCCTCGGAGAGCGTTGGGGATTTTCCCGATTTATCATATTTGACTTTCATCAAATAATAAAACAAGGATTTAGGTTTTAATTATTTTCTCTCCGGAAAAATATTTCACATTAAAATAAATGAGAGGAGAAAATATGACTTCTCCAAAACAATTGAAATATTGGAGGAAAAAATATTAAAATCATATATTGGATTTTATTCGGATTTTATTTGCATTAAAAAAATTGCACGTTTTCAAAACTGTGTTTTTGTGTCAAACAAATGTTCACCTTGTTCTAATTATTTTAATTAGACGGGGAAAATTTGTTTTATAATTTTTCGATTTTTATTTATTTTTCTGTGATTTTTAGATTCGGCGGAATAATTAAAAAAAAAACATCGCGCCCGACCGGGCCGAGGCCCAGCCGAGCCGGCCGGCCCAGCCCCGCCGTCTCCCTCGCGCGCACGCGAGCGCCGCCGCGCCCGAGTCCGAGGCGAGCACGCCGTTCGCCGCCGCCTTGCCCCCTCCTCCAAGCAGCCCCCCCTCATATATACCCACGCCGCCACCCCCTCCCTCACCCCCGAGCCCCGCCCCAAGCCGCCGCCGCCGGAACCCGCCGCGCCGCCACCCGAGCTCACCGCCCGCTCACCGTTCGCCGCCGACGCCGCCCCTCGCCACCCCGCGCCCCGCCCGAGCGCCGCCGCCCCTCGCCGAGCCCCGCCGGAGCCAGCCGACCCCGCCGAAGCCCCGTCCCGACGAGGTAACGATCCGACGCCGTTGCCGGTTTTCTAAAAAAACCGTTCGTTTTTTTAAAACCCTAGATCGGTTTATTTTCTTCGGTTTTATTATTTAGTGAACGTTCACCGACCCGTTCGTTTTAACGAACGTGTTCGTCGGATTTTCGCTGTTAACGAACGTTCGTTCGTTTAACCGTTAGTCAGTTTTCTTTTTCGTCGGATTTTTCCGCGATTATTTCAGATCTCGATTTCTGATCGGATCTTCGTTTTCGTTTAACTTTTCGCTCGTTTATCGGAATCAGGCGATTCAAGCGCCTAGAGTTTCGTCTCGAAATTCTCTTTCCGTTTAACCCACTCAAACAAGTTTTTGCTACTGTAAAATTTGACCTAGATCCAGATTAGTAAACGAAGCTTGTTTCTTTCGCCGTTTGACTTTCGTTGCTTCGTTCGAGTTGATTCTTTTTGCAAACCGGAGTTCTTAAGTTGAACTTTCTGGTTGGATCTTTCATTCGAGTTTTACCTGTGCATTTGATGAGTAATTATTGTTTGCTTGTTTGTTTGCGATAGAGTACCCGGAGTGCGTCGCTTGTTACTTCGAATCTCTAGGTTTCGCGGATCATCAGCAAGGCAAGTAACACTTTGATCATACTTTCCATACCCAGTTTTTATTGCATTAGATCAATCCTCAAACATTGCATGGTTAGGATCTAATTAAACTGTGGGTATTGGGAAGTAGTTGAGGTAGTACCTATTACCTGTTTATTATCAAACCCTTGGGAGTTACTTCTACGTTGCTTATATTGCCATGCTATGCTCGTAGACATGGATTGGGTTTGAGAGATATTCACGACAGACGTGAGATTGTTAATAATGGTTTACTTAAGGTGGCAACTAAAACTCACATCTGGGTGGATTGAGGCACCTGGAGAACCCAGTGTTGTCTGTTTTTATAAGGACCGCCACCCAGGCTCAAAGGGATCATAAGATTATTCATGCTAGAAACTTCCGTGTGCAGCCACAAGCTATTATGGGCTCTAGCATAGTTGAGTAGGTTACATGATCTCTTGAAGAGGTGGGCTAGCAGATGTAGGGGAAAGTAGGTGTAACTGTCCATCCGGAGTAAAGGGTGATTGTTTCTGAAAGACTGTGTCTCGGTCATCCGTTTCTCAAACATCATGTAGTGCGAGAATCAAACGGAGGCGATCGAGTCTTGTGGGGAAAAGTGCACAAACCTCTGCAGAGTGTACAAACTAATCATGGTTAGCCGTGTCCCCGGTTATGGACAACTTGAGTATCTAGTACCTGGATTATCATGTGAATCTCATCACTATGTTACTTTAATTAATTTTGTTGGGTTAATGATGACACTTAATTGGGATTGAGTTGGAGGTACCTTCTCAATGTTTAACAACCACCATGATAGTTAAATAAAAATTTATTCCGTTGCAGTAGGGACAAATTGGCTTTTCGCAAAACTGTAACCATAGAGCTTTCCACCAGCCATATATGCATGTAGTATAGCATTATTATGTTCATTATTCTCTATGTGTTACTTTGCCAGCATATTCCATGTGCTGACCCGTTTTCGGGCTGCAACCTTTCATGTTGTAGACTTTTCAGACGATGAGTAAGGTGCCTTAGGTCGTGGTCTTATACTCAGTGATGCCGTTGGAGTTGATGGACTCACTTATCTTCCAAGTCTTCCGATGTTATCGTATTTAGATGGCCTTAAGCCATATTTATCATACTTATTCTCTTTTGAGATATTCGATGTAATAAGTGTGTGATTGCTACTCTGTTATAAATCCTCCATTTGTACTGTGCGTGTCAGCATTACTGATCTAGGGATGACACTGGTGCACAGCAGCACAGACTATTTGAGGTCTGGTCGCTACACATGGATCCCATCTCAGATTTCATGGCCTCAAACCATTTCGCGGAATCTGGGCTCCTCATCGCTTCCTCATAGTTCGTAGGTTCGTCATGGTCAAGTAACATGACCTCCAGAATAGGATTACCGTACCACTCTGGTGCGGATCTTACTCTGGTTGACCTACGAGGTTCGGTAGTAACTTGATCTGAAGTTACATGATCATCATCATTAGCTTCCTCACGATTTGGTGTAGGAGTCACAGGAATAGATTTCTGTGATGAACTACTTTCCAGTATGGGAGCAGGTACAGTTACCTCATCAAGTTCTACTTTCCTCCCACTTACTTATTTCGAGAGAAACTCCTTCTCTAGAAAGGATCCATTCTTAGCAATGAATATCTTGCCTTCGGGTCTGTGATAGAAGGTGTACCCAACAGTAACTTTTCGGTATCCTATGAATACGCACTTTTCCGATTTGGGTTTGAGCTTATCAGGAATTTTTTTTTCACATAAGCATCGCAACCCCAAACTTTAAGAAACAACAGCTTAGGTTTCTTGCCAAACCATAGTTCATACGGTGTCGTCTCAACGGATTAGACGGTGCCCTATTTAATGTGAATGCAGCTGTCTCTAATGCATAACCCCAGAACGATAGTGGTAAATCGGTAAGAGACATCATAGATTGCACTATATCCAATAAAGTACGGTTATGACGTTCGGACACACCATTATGCTATGGTGTTCCAGGTGGCACGAATTTGTGAAACTATTCCACATTGTTTTAATTGAAGACCAAACTCATAACTCAAATATTTGTCTCCGTGATCAGATCGTAGAAACTTTATTTTCTTGTCACGATGATTTTCCACTTCACTCTGAAATTCTTTGAACTTTTCAAATGTTTCAGACTTATGTTTCATCAAGTAGATATACCCATATCTGCTGAAATCATCTGTGAAGGTCAGAAAATAACGATACCCGCCGCGAGCCTCAACACTCATCGGACCACATACATCAGTATGTATGATTTCCAATAAGTCAGTTGCTTGCTCCATTGTTCCGTAGAATGGAGTTTTAGTCATCTTGCCCATATGGCATGGTTCGCAAGCATCAAGTGATTCATAATCAAGTGATTCCAAAATCCCATCAGCATGGAGTTTCTTCTTGCACTTTACACCAATATGACCTAAACGGCAGTGCCACAAACAAGTTGCACTATCATTATTAACTTTGAATCTTTTGGCTTCAATATTATGAATATGTATATCACTACGATCGAGATCCAACAAAACATTTTCGTTGGTGTGTATGACCATAGAAGGTTTTATTCATGTAAACAGAACAACAATTGTTCTCTAACTTAAATGAATAATCGTATTGCAATAAACATGATCAAATCATATTCATGCTCAATGCAAACACCAAATAACACTAATTTAGGTTCAACACTAATCCCGCAAGTATAGGAAGTGTGAGATGATGATCATATCAATCCTGGAACCACTTCCAACACACATCGTCACTTCACCCTTAACTAGTCTCTGTTTATTTTGCAACTCCCGTTTCGAGTTACTAATCTTAGCAACTGAACTAGTATCAAATACTGAGGGGTTGCTATAAACACTAGTAAATTACACATCAATAACATGTATATCAAATATACCTTTGTTCACTTTGCCATCCTTCTTATCCGCCAAATATCTAGGGTAGTTCCGCTTCCGGTGACCAGTCCTTTTGCAGTATAAGCACTCAGTCTCAGGCTTAGGTCTAAACTTGGGCTTCTTCACTTGAGCAGCAACTTGCTTGCCGTTCTTCTTGAAGTTCCCCTTCTTTCCTTTGCCCTTTTCCTTGAAACTAGTGGTCTTGTTAACAATCAACACTTGATGCTCTTTCTTGATTTCTACCTTCGTCGATTTCATCATCATGAAAAACTCGGGAATCGTTTTCGTCACCCCTTGCATACTATAGTTCATCACGAAGTTCTACTAACTTGGTGATGGTGACTAGATAATTCTATCAATCACTATCTTATCTGGAAGATTAACTCCCACTTGATTCAAGCGATTGTAGTACCCAGACAATCTGAGCACATGCTCACTGCTTGAGCTATTCTCCTCCATATTTTAGCTATAGAACTTGTTGGAGACTTCATATCTCTCAACTCGGGTATTTGCTTGAAATATTAACTTCAACTCCTGGAACATCTCATATGGTCCATGACGCTCAAAACGTCTTTGAAGTCCCGATTCTAAGCCGTTAAGCATGGTGCACTAAACTATCAAGTAGTCATCATATTGAGCTTAGACAAACGTTCATAGCGTCTGCATCTGCTCCTGCAATAGGTCTGTCACCTAGCGATGCATCGAGGACATAATACTTCTGTGCAGCAATGAGGATAATCCTCAGATCACGGACCAAGTCCGCATCATTGCTACTAATATCTTTCAACATAGTTTTCGCTAGGAACATATCAAAAATAAAACAGGGGAGCTAAACACGAGCTATTGATCTACAACATAGATATGCTAATACTACCAGGACTAAGTTCATGATTAATTTAAGTTCAATTAATCATATTACTTAAGAACTCCCACTTAGATAGACATCTCTCTAATCATCTAAGTGATCACGTGATCCAAATCAACTAAACCATGTCCGATCATCACGTGAGATGGAGTAGTTTCAATGGTGAACATCACTATATTGATCATATCTACTATATGATTCACGCTCGACCTTTTGGTCTCAGTGTTCCGAGGCCATATCTGTTATATGCTAGGCTCGTCAAGTTTAACCTGAGTATTCCGCGTGTGCAACTGTTTTGCACCCGTTGTATTTGAACGTAGAGCCTATCACACCCGATCATCACGTGGTGTCTCAGCACGAAGAACTTTCGCAATGGTGCATACTCAGGGAGAACACTTATACCTTGATAATTTAGTGAGAGATCATCTTATAATGCTACCGTCAATCAAAGCAAGATAAGATGCATAAAAGATAAACATCACATGCAATCAATATAAGTTATATGATATGGCCATCATCATCTTGTGCTTGTGATCTCCATCTCTGAAGCACCGTCATGATCACCATTGTCACTGGCGCGACACCTTAGTCTCCATCATAGCATCGTTGTCGTCTCGCCAACTATTGCTTCTACAACTATCGCTACCTCTTAGTGATAAAGTAAAGCATTACAGGGCAATTGCATTGCATACAATAAAGCGACAACCATATGGCTCCTGCCAGTTGCCGATAACTCGGTTACAAAACATGATCATCTCATACAATAAAATTTAGCATCATGCTTTGACCATATCACATCACAACATGCCCTGCAAAAACAAGTTAGATGTCCTCTACTTTGTTGTTGCAAGTTTTACGTGGCTGCTACGGGCTGAGCAAGAACCGTTCTTACCTACGCATCAAAACCACAACGATAGTTTGTCAAGTTGGTGCTGTTTTAACCTTCGCAAGGACCGGGCGTAGCCACACTCGGTTCAACTAAAGTTGGAGAAACTGACACCCGCCAGCCACCTGTGTGCAAAGCACGTCGGTAGAACCAGTCTCGCGTAAGCGTACGCGTAATGTCGGTCCGGGCCGCTTCATCCAACAATACCGCCGAACCAAAGTATGACATGCTGGTAAGCAGTATGACTTATATCGCCCACAACTCACTTGTGTTCTACTCGTGCATATAACATCAACGCATAAAACCAGGCTCTGATACCACTGTTGGGGAACGTAGTAATTTCAAAAAAATTCCTACGCACACGCAAGATCATGGTGATGCATAGCAACGAGAGGGGAGAGTGTTGTCCACGTACCCTCATAGACCGAAAGCGGAAGCCTTAGCACAACGCGGTTGATGTAGTCGTACGTCTTCACGATCCGACCGATCAAGTACCGAACGCACGACACCTCCGAGTTCAGCACACGTTCAGCCTGATGACGTCCCTCGAACTCCGATCCAGCCGAGTGTTGAGGGAGAGTTTCATCAGCACGACGGCGTGGTGACGATGATGATGTTCTATCGACGCAGGGCTTCGCCTAAGCACCGCTACAGTATTATCGAGGTGGGCTATGGTGGAGGGGGGCACCGCACACGGCTAAAAGATCAAACGATCAATTATTGTGTCTCTAGGGTGCCCCCTGCCCCCGTATATAAAGGAGCAAGGGGGAGGTGCGGGCGGCTAGGAGGAGGCGCGCCAGGAGGAGTCCTACTCCCACCGGGAGTAGGACTCCCTCGCTTCCTTGTTGGACTAGGAGAGGAGAGGGAAGGAGAGGGGGGGAAAGGAAAGGGGCAGCGCCGCCCCCCCCCCTCCTTGTCCAATTCAGACTTGGGGGGGAGGGGCACGCGGCTGCCCCTTGGCCGCCTCTCCTCTTCCACCAACTGGGCCCATGAGGCCCAATAGCCTCCGGGGGGTTTCGGTAACCCCCCCGGTACTCCGGTATATATCCGATAACCCCCGGAACCATTCCGGTGTTCGAATATAGTCATCCAATATATCAATCTTCATGTCTCGACCATTTCGAGACTCCTCGTCATGTCCGTGATCACATCCGGGACTCCGAACAACCTTTGGTACATCAAAACATATAAACTCATAATATAACTGTCATCGAAACGTTAAGCGTGCGGACCCTACGGGTTCGAGAACTATGTAGACATGACCGAGACACGTCTCCGGTCAATAACCAATAGCGGAACCTGGATGCTCATATTGTCTCCCACATATTCTACGAAGATCTTTATCGGTCAGACCGCATAACAACATACGTTGTTCCCTTTGTCTTCGGTATGTTACTTGCCCGAGATTCGATCGTCGGTACCTCAATACCTAGTTCAATCTCATTACCTGCAAGTCTCTTTACTCGTTCTGTAATACATCATCCCGCAACTAACTCATTAGTTGCAATGCTTGCAAGGCTTATAGTGATGTGCATTACCAAGTGGGCCCAGAGATACCTCTCTGACAATCGGAGTGACAAATCCTAATCTCGAAATACGCCAACCCAACAAGTACCTTCGGAGACACCTGTAGAGCACCTTTATAATCACCCAGTTACGTTGTGACGTTTGGTAGCACACAAAGTGTTCCTCCGGTAAACGGGAGTTGCATAATCTCATAGTCATAGGAACATGTATAAGTCATGAAGAAAGCAATAGCAACATACTAAACGATCAAGTGCTAAGCTAACGGAATGGGTCAAGTCAATCACATCATTCTCTAATGATGTGATCCCGTTAATCAAATGACAACTCATCTCTATGGCTAGGAAACTTAACCATCTTTGATTCAACGAGCTAGTAAAGTAGAGGCATACTAGTGACACTCTATTTGTCCATGTATTCACACATGTATTATGTTTCCGGTTAATACAATTCTAGCATGAATAATAAACATTTATCATGAAATAAGGAAATAAATAATAACATTATTATTGCCTCTAGGGCATATTTCCTTCAGTTGCCACAGTCACCGACCACCCAAGGGTTGTTCGGAAGTGGATCAACAATGTATCCAACTCCCTCCAAAAGGTGGAGATGAATGTCATCGGTCTCGACGCAGAGTACACGGAGCGTGCCACTAGGAAGATCCAACACGCCGCTGTCCTTCAGCTGTGCCTCGAAGATGATGTTTTGCTGTACCACATCATACACGCGCCCTCCATACCAGGTGAGCTTCATGATTTCTTGTCTCGGGAGGACATATACTTCTATCGGACAGCCATTGCAGGCGACAAATAGAAGTTGGAGCCGTACAACCTTGATTTGAAAAGCATCGCTGACCTACAAACCAAAATAAAAATTCATGTAGAAGATTGTGATAAACCGACACCATCCCTATTCGACGTAGCAAATTTTGTGCTAGGAACAAATCTTCAGAAGGGTGACGAGACGCCGGCATTAAGGTCGTCTGGATGGGAGAATTATCCCTTGACGTACGAGCGGATAAAATATGCTGCCCACGATGCCCGTATGAGTTTCGAGATAGCTGCAAGGTCCAGAGAGCTTGTTGCGAAGCCGTCCCCCATAGAAAGTGAGAACAAGAAGAAGAAGAAGAAGAAGAAGAAGAAGAAGAAGATGCACCAGCAGCAGGGCATTATGGATGGATGAACTATTTCCTCTCTTGTAAAAAAAATATTCCCTCTCTATGTATATTGATATAGATGGACTATTTCGATGGTGTGCATGTCTTTGGAACAAGTAGTAGCATGGGTCCGCTTGACTATAAGGAATTATTTATCCGCCTAGCTTTCTCTACTACTCCTTCCAGTGATCGGTATGCAATGCATGTGTCTGTAGACATGACAGCTTGTCCATGGAAGTTCAACTACGGCGACCATCACGTTTCATCCACTGCCACTCGCGATTCCCACGACGCCGCTACAACCCACGGCACCACGTCCCCCGACGTGCGCCTCACCCTCTCGGCCGCACCGCCCCTCTGCCTTTGTGTGCATGACATGTGGGCCACCTTAAATGCGGCGAGCATCAAGTTTCTACCACAGCCACATGCGACTCCCACGACACCGCACGAACCCATGACACCACACGTCCCCCGACCTGCGGCTCACCCCTCTCGGCCCCACTGCCCCTCTGCCTTCGGGAGCATTACATGTGGACCGGCCACCTATCGGGTCCACATGTAATTGACTCAAAGGCTAGTGTAGTAAGGCGCTGAAGCTTAGTCCGAGGGCCCTGAGAGGGAAATGTAAATCATGCGCCAGGCTAGTGCTACCGCTGCACGAACTCGTGCCAAACTCGAGATTTGTTTCTTTACTATACATGCACGCAATGATTTAATGGACATTGTAATCTCAACATGTGATGGGGAGCTCTAAATTTGAATTTGAAACTTATAAAACGAAAAGATTCAAAACAAATAAACTGGGAGAGAGGGAGTATATCGTAGGATGTGTCCCATATGAAACAAGTCCCCTGGTTTGTCACCGCGAAGATGCGGTTGGAAAGGAGCACAACGTCTTTGTACTCGTACGGCAACAAATCGGCCGCAGACAACATGGTCCACATTTGACCGTCATGTGCAAGGTTCGTGCTATCTTCTTCAATCTCACCATGGTTTCATCGTACCAATTCATGCGGTGGCCCGTTGCATGGCTGATCCCAATGTTGGACAAAGGTTCTACAGGAACGGTGTCATCGTTGTAAATGTTGTGCAAATTGATGTTGGTACCCTCCCGTACATATGCAAGCCAATCTCCACTCGCACCGAACCTAACCTATGAAACAGTGGGCAGGGGGAGAATTAGTAAATGGACACGGAAGTAGTCTTTAGAATGCATTTACTACGTGATCAAACTCATCTTACCTGCTCCTCGGAGGAAATCCGAGTGCCCCTCAACGTAGGCATCTCAAGGGGCGTCAACTTGCATTTGTATGAGTAGTTTATCTTGTGAGAGAAAAGGATGAACGAGGGAAGGCCTCTAGAGATAGAGATAGACACTACTACTACCAATGTGCTGGCCCGTGCGTTGGAATGGATCCAAAGTAGTAGAATAATACTTGTTCACGTGTTTGAAATATAAACACTCTAGTGTTGATATACATGTGTCAGCAGACATGACAGCTTGTCCATGGAAGTTGAACCACGGCGACCATCACGTTTCTTGTTTCTACCACTGCCACACCCACACGCGATTACCACGACGCCGCTCCTACCCTACCTGTAAGCATGACGTCCCCTGACATGGACATGGATCCTCTAACGTGGCTATCACTGCATTACCCTACCTTTCCTTCGCTGACTGGTGGGACCCACACTTGGGGGTCCCACATGTCAGTGATAGAATGGTAGGATTGTTCACGTCAGCGGATCCTCATCCCCCCGATGTGCGCCTCATCCCTCTCGGCCCCACCGCTCCTGTGCCTTTGTGTGCATGACATGCGGGCCAGCTGAACTGCAGTGACCATCAACTTTCTACCATAGCCACACCCGATTGGACGTGGTTTGCCTGCTCCGCTGCTGTGCTCCGATCCGTACTCCCGCACCATTGAATTTTCATCCAGCGGCTGTGACACATTTCGTCCCGGGGGTCAATCCTCAGCTGGAGTACTTCTGTACTATAGGTAGTACCAGCCGGTGTGGCCATCTACGCCTCATAATGCCCCGACGCCCAGTTGTGGCACCCTCGCCACGACCACCCCACCACCGGCCGGTTCATCTCGAACGAGTGAGTCGCGAACCACACCACCACCATGAGAATGACATGTGGGTCAGCCGCATTTAAGGTCCGCATGTCATTGACTCATAGGCCGGGTACTAAGCCACTGAAGTTAGGTCCCGTGGGCCCCGAGAGGGAAATGTAACTCCTGCGGCAGGCCTTGTGGTGCTCCCGCAGTACGAGCTTGTGCCAAACCCGGAATTTGTTTCTTACTACTACTAACTACTAGTAAGGTACACGTGCATTGCACGCATGAGATTCTGGTGGTTTGTGCATTATGCTTGTACATGTGCAGTCTTCTAGATTCTACATGTGGCAAAATCTAGGGAATGTTGATGATATCCAACGGCCAGTAGTGCTCGGATTTGCCATCTTTGTACCGTCGGATTGGCTTCATCCAACGACCAACTTTCAAAGTTAGAGCATGATTGGTTTGATGCCAAAAGTTGGCATGCCAATATTTGGCAAATGCCAAATGTTGGCTAGTGATTGGTTGGCTACCAACTTTTCTTCTCAACCTCACAAAAAGTTGCCAACATTTGGCAAATTTTGATTTTGCCAAATATTGGCAATGCCAATTGTTGGCATCAAATCAATTATGTTCACACACTATATAGGGGTATAGATGTTTGTTTGCAGCCTAAGGTTGCCATGCCTAAGCTTAGGCGTGCCACAAGTGTGTTTGGTTGCGTTCTCGTCTCAGCATAGTTGTTCCCTCTTCATGCATGCTCAACTCAACACCCCTCTTCATGTATGCTTTCTTCATGCATGCTTCTAGTGTATTTGTGCTAATCTAGTGTGGACTCATGCACCCTCCATACACTCTACCAAAACACCCAAAAGTGGGTCGAGAAGGGAACTCTTGGGATCATGCACCCTTCCTACACCCTACCAAACACACCAGGCATGTGTTTGGTTCATTGCTACACTTGTGGCTTGCCACACTTTTCTAGCTACATGGTCCACATGTCATAGACTCAACTTCTTGCCAAATCTTGCCACACTTGTGGTGGCCATTTTGTTAGCCACATTTTTTGTGGCAGACACAATTTGCCTAAGCTTAGTTGTGGCAAAGTTAGTCATGAATGAAGTTCAACCATGGAGTCTTCTAGATTCTACATGTGGCAGAATCTGGTGGAATGTAGATGATATCCAACGGCCAGTAGTGCTCGGATTTGCCATCTTTGTATCGTCCGATTGGCTTCATCCAATGACCAACTTTCAAAGTTATTCACACACTATATAGGGGGTATAGATATAGATGTGCCGGCCCGTTGCAATGGATCCAAAGTATATCTGTTTAGTGGAGTGCACTCTAAACACATTATCTATTTATTTTTCTCTAACCTTTCGTAGCCATGCAACCAAGCCACATAAGCTTCATGGGTGCCCCCCACATCATATTATTCATACTACGTTGACTGAGAAAAAGATAAATCACCCAAAACAAGATCTTACCGTTTTTTAATCCTACGATGTTGTGCCGTGCACATACCTACTAGTTGTATAGTGGTAGTACTAGTTGTATAGTACAAACTTGGTACTAGTAGGAGTAGAGTAGTACGGAATGCTCCTACTCTATCAATGAGCCCCATCTGACACCAAATTTCTTGGCTTCCGTGCTACAGCTAGATCTTCCCCTCGTTTCTGTTTTCCAACCCGGCGGCGGGCGGGGTGCGGTTTGCCAATAGTCGATTTGCTCAACGGCGGTCCCACATGAAAGTGAAAATGCTAGGCAACACGCATTCCCTAAGCTATGTGTCGTACCGGACGGGCCGTGGAGTACTCCTGATTCTTCGGGCGTGTGTGGGGGGGGGGGGCGGGGAGTGCGACGCGAACGCGGCAGGCCTTTTCCTTTTACTAGCAATGTGCCCGTGCGTTGCGACGGATCCAAAGTAGTAGAATAGTAGTACTTGTTCACAAACTTGAAAGAAATCACTCTTGTTTTGATATACTCCTAATATATTACTCCCTCTATTCCTAAATATTTGTCTTTTTAGAGATTTCAAATGGACCATCACATACGGATTATATAGACATATTTTGAAGTGTAGATTCACTCATTTTGCTCCGTATGTAGTCACCTATTGAAATCTCTAGAAAGACAAATATTTAGGAACGGAGGGAGTACTTTTCACTCAAAATATATTTCTCAGGCTGTTTTGATGAGGTGAGGGGGGATGTGGTTGCTTTCAATATAATAAGGGGTTTTCTGCAAATTGGAGCAGAGAAGTGGGCTATTGTTGCAAAAATGCCACAACTTACCTCACAGCCGTTAGATGCAGATCTAATGGTCAGAAACGACAGATGGCAGACACACTACCATCACCAACTGAGTCTTTTATAGGAGTAGGAGTAGAGAAACATGTATAAATTGTAACATTTTGGTTCTGCTCCTTGGCACGATCGATACATAGAAATAACGATTGGAAACGCTAGGGCGGGGCTATTTCCTCCAGATAAGCAGGGTACGTAGTAGCTAGGTTGGCGCATCGTCGGTTTGGTCACACGCGGTCCGACATGTTCTAGTGATTCTAGCAAGATGCCCGCGCGTTGCACGAAGTTGATGGAAAAGGTAAGCACAACTTATAAATTGACGGATGGAGTACTAGTTACAGTGATGCATATAATTAAGCAAAGGGATCGCACATGTCGGTATTGACTGGAACGAGAATGCAACAGCACAATAAGAATTAAGGCCACGATGATGATGTGATCGCAGTGGTGGTTACAGAAGGCAAGAAGAAAGATGCATCCATCAACGTATGACTTCCTCCTCCTCCTCAACTTAGTGCGCTGGGCCACCGACTAGCGGCTAAGGAAAGGCGGCTTTTGTGGCGAGGTCGAGGTACTTCTCAGCAAAGGCATCCAAGGCTTCCAGCCGGTTGAGGAAGGCCAACGTCGTAGCGTCCTCACTAGCCTTGAAGATACCTATGTACACGATTTGCTCATACACGTGGATGTGTAGGTCGACGAATTCTTGCAGGGCGAGGCGCCTCACGGCGAGCGCGACCTCCAGGTGGACATTCTTCGTGGCGTCGGGGGGCAGTTGCAGGGCCACCAGTGCTTGAAAGAGGTTCCGGCCATGGAGGCCGATTAGGGTGGCAGGCAATGAGGATCCCGGGCGCGTGGGCTGGAGGAGTACGGCAATGACGTCCGCGAGCTTCTTGAGGACGGTGAACTTGTTGGTGGTGGCAACGATCATCTGGTCCAACTGAGAGTCGTAGTTGGCGTCGACGGCGGCCGTCCACCAGCCGGTCTCCAACACCATCTGGAGACGATCCTCGGCGCCATGCCGCAGGCCCCCATCATGGACCATCTGGCACAGCCGCTGGCCACTCGCGCGCATCGCCGCCATGGGTCTGGAGTGAGCTCTTTTGTGCTTAGTGTAGGTGCTTAGGTGCGTACGATGTGGTAGATGCATTGGAATGGAGGGGCGCCTTTATGTGAGAGCAAACTGCGTTAAATTCACATCGTGCAGCCTCTTTTCCCGGTCCTCCTCCCATTACTTCCCTCATGCATTAATTGAAGGAGGATGCATTGGTCGTTCAACATTTCGGGAACCGCTACTCCCTCCCTCGTCTGCATTAAAGCCGTATCGGGAACTGCGCCGCCCGCTGTCAACTCGAATAGTACTATGCCGCCCGCTGCACGCTCGGCTGAACACGCCTCCTCACCTCCATCAAACCCCTCCGTTAAACCTGCATGCAAACCGAGAAACCTACTCCGGCCACACGTCCGTTCATGAGCAGGTCGGAATTAAACGCAACACCGGCCGAGCTCCTCCCATCTGCCCTTAGTTTAAATGAGGCCAGACGCCGGCCAAGCTCCTACCATCCGCCCTCTATTTACACGAGGCCAGACAGACAACGGGCAAGAATCGCACCCCTCCGCCACTCCCCCATATCCTCCTTCACCATTTTCTCCACTCTTCCGATGGCTTCCGAGGAGCCGTTCTCTGGCATATTACCCGGCTGGGTGGCCCGCTGAGCCCTCTAGATACGGGCAAGGCCGCTCGATGCTTCACCAACCTCGCTAGGCCCGACGGAGCCAATTGCCGCCCCAAGCAGGTGCGTGGTTCAGCAACTCGCCGCTCCAGTTCAGCTCGATGAGGAGCGGCGAGTTGCTCCACGCCGGCACGGCGGTGAGCACATCGGTACGGGCGTCGTCGCTGCCGCGTCGTACCGCGTCACCAGTGTCTGTGGTTCCGCGCCTCCCGTGTCTGTGGGCGCGCCCCCCGTGCCTGTGGTAGCGCCATGCAGGCAGAGACAGAAGCCGGGTGCATGGAGAGCGACGAGTCGGTGGCCAGCTTCTCCGTGTCCGCCGCCGTCATCAAGGAGAAGTAGAACACGGGAGGCCGCCGTCACTTGGGTCCCATGAAGGCCACTGCCGAGGCGGCGACTGCGCATTCAGTTGGTTTCTTTGCTTCTTCGTCTCTTCCAAGTACCTTCGTCGACCCCGCAAAGTGTCTGCCGGACATGAGGAAGACAAAGGGATCCGCGGGCGGCCATTTAGATTATGTACTCCCTCTCCAGCTGGTGGGTAATATTTGTTCTAAGAATGGATAAATTGCATGTATCTATAACTAAAATAAGTCTAGATACATCCATTTCTAGGACAAGTATTTTCGGACGGAGGGAGTATTAATTATACCAAGAGAGCCAGATTGGCACCGCTTAGTTCATGTAAATGTAATGAAATCCATCATGTTTATATGAAGATCCGGCTTTTTTAGACGAAATCCTTCATGCTTATATGAAATCAGTCCTTGTTTGCACGAATTTCATCTGGTTGGTTAGAGTTGTGAAAATGTATGTCGCTGGCGTTTGATGTCGTCCTCGGCGGAAGGAAGCGGGAGGAAATTTGCCGACTGCCGTTGGAGATGCTCTTATGCTGGAAATAATAGAGTGACATCCAATCCATCTGAGTTAATTGCGTGTATTATTGTCCCTCTATAAAAAGTTAATTGCATGTACAGTGTACACGTGACTTGCAGGGTGGCTACATCTTCGTACAGAAAGTTAAAAAGAAACAAGTCCATCCTTAATCTTGTATTCTAAGTACTCTGTGGGTTCCACTATCAGTACAGTAGCGAAAGAAGTATATATTAAATAAGTAATATATAATATAAATATCTAAAGTTAAAGACAGAATTCGAACTCATGTCATTGTGTTGCGAGCATCCGGCGCTAACCAGTCCAGCACATTTTTGTTGTAGACCATGCTGGAGATATATCTCCATGTCTACTCTTATACTCCATCCGTTCCTAAATATTTGTCTTTTTCAGATTTCAAATGGACTACCACATAGGGATGTGTATCTAGACATATTTTAGAGTGTAGATTCACTCATTTTGCTCCATATGTAGTCACTTGTTGAAATCTCTAAAAAGATAAATATTTAGGAACAGAGGGAGTAGAAAACAGAGTTGGTGATGATGGTGTGCGTGCCATCCTGCAATATAGGCCGTCGGATTTATATATAACGGATAGGAAGGAAACTAAGGCAATTTTGCAAAAATATACCCACACCCCTCTCCACGTTCGCAAATACGGCCTTCCCTTGTTCATCCTTTTCTCTCACAATATAAACTACTCATACAGATGCATCTTGATGTTCCGTGCAACGCACGGGCATCTAGCTAGTTTCTTTTAAAATAGTTACTACGATAATTGGGTTGAAGTGATATATTTTATGTCTGCCCCGAATGATTTCAGATTCACTAGTAGTAACAAAGAAAAGGTTGCCTTGTTAATTAACAAAAAATAGGGTGAAAACTATCACATGAGGCCGGTAAAAACGAGGCACACTGGGTTCAGCATCATCGTCACTACAGCTGTGCGCGTGCGCAAAGTCTACATATCGAGGGGGCTACTGAGCGACGCACAGAGACACAATGTTCGAGAGAGAAACCAATTGACACATTACGATCAGATTGAGTTGTCACCCTTCTGTTGTCATTGTTGGGGTGGGGGAGGGGGAGGGAGAGAAAGACATATCGAGAGTGTGCGCGGTAGGCACAGAGGCACAACTAGCGAGTGTGTGTGTATGTGTGTGTGTGTGTTTGAAAGAGGACTAGATAGATTACTATCAAGATCGAGGTGCCGCCCTACTCCTTCGGTGTCGGGTAGTGTGTGTGCGTGTGTGTGTTTGAGAGAGAAGCTAGTCGATAGATTAGTATCAAGATTGAGGTTTCACCCTACTCCTTCGGTGTTGGGAAGTGTGTGTGTGTGTGGTTGTGTGGGTGTGGGTGTGTGTGTTGGGGGGGCAGTGACACTTACATATCCCTACTCTTATAAAAAAACAGAGTTGGTGATGATGGTGTTCCTGCCATCCTGCAATATAGGCCATCCGATTTATATCCGACGGATAGGAAGGAAACTGTGGCAATTTTGCAAAAAGATACCCACACTCCTCTCCGCATTTGCAAATAAGGCATTGCCTCGTTCATCCTTTTCTCCCACAAGATAAACTACTCATACAAATGCATCTTGATGTTCCGTCCAACGCATGGGCATCTTGCTAGTAGGGAGAAGGAGTTTGTGTGACACCTATCTAGCTATATTAAGGGATAGCTAGATAGCTTTTGTGTGAGGCATACTTAAAGCATCACGAAGATAAACAAAATTGTGTGCATGCAAGTGCCGGAAAAAATGAAGCGAGAAACTATGTGTGCGCGCGCACGCGCGCGCGCGCACGTGTGTGTGTGTGTGTGTGTGTGTGTGTGTGAGAGAGAGAGAGAGAGAGAGAGAGAGGGAGGGAGAGGGAGAGAGAGCGAAATCTCAAAACAAAAGGTGCTCTGCTGGAATCCCATTGTATGTATTCATATGGTTCCGGAACTCGAGTTAACCATAGGCATATGTGTGAGAGACATTATTATACTTTGAGACATTAGTGGATGTGGGTGGGCGGAATTAAAGGGGTGGGCGTGTTCGACAGAGAGAGCGTGTGTGTTTCTGTGTGAGAGACTTGTAGGACGGGGTAGAAAGATGAATTCTAACCTTGACGGAGGGAGAGAAATACACGAAGTGCACGTGTGTGATTCCGATGCCCATAGGGAAATGAGATATGTATGTGTGTGAGAGAGATTGCACAATTCATTCACGTATCACTATCTAGCGATCGTGGACGTGCATCGCTTGAACATAAATCAATATCTACTTCGTATCGTGGCCAAAGGTACAATATCGATTCAACGCTATAAAGATTGGACACTCACATATCACATTTTTTTCTATTTAAATAAACCTTTTCAGTTGTGCATGCCAAAGTTACAGTGATGTTTCTTCAAACAACCAATGTAGCTATCATGTACATGCACCATTGTTACTCTTTCATTCAAAATCATTAGTCTTGGATGATTTAAGGTTCTATTATGAAGTAATATATGTAATATTCATATATGAATTCAACTGGTACGCAATTTATGAAATGGAGGCTATGTACTCATATGAGGTAACACTTTTAAGTAGTGGACTACAATATCCATTTCTTTTTGTGCGCCTCTACACTAACTCGTCAATGCATTATGTTTAAAGGAAATAACCAATTGCACTAAATTATCTATTTACACGAGAAATACATAGGCTGAGCGTTTGATCCCTTTTTTGTGAACGCGCCACTACACCCGTACGATTGGTCGCGCCCGTGTGAACGTCCAAGTTATCGACGCATCATCCCGAGTTATTGTCTTTTTTCCTGGGGTGGACTTCACACCAGTTATTAACTGCTGACGCGTGCCCTGTGTACATAGTCTCGCATGACCTTCCCGCTAGCACGGTCCAAAATTAGTTGAAACTAGATACGAACGATCCCGCGGGCGGCAAAATCTCCCGCCTCCTTCTAAAATATCCGCCACCTTAGTCTTTAGCATGCGAAATTCCCCTTTTGTCCTTGGTGCACGGAGACCAACAGTTACAATACCGCCCTCATAATAGGTCGGGGCTTCTTTGGTAACTTCCGGTTCCCCCCACTACACGGCACCCCCATTTCCTCTCCCCCTCCCGCAAAAACGACTAACTCCACAGCACCAGAGCATCTCACATCACATCGTCCGTACTTCATCGGCCTTTCTCCCCTCCCCTCTCAAAACCCTAGACTGCTCATCCACCGGCGTACCAGAGCCCATTCACTGCCAGCAGCGTCCACCTCGCCGGATCTGCTTCTGCGACCGCATCTACCCCTCCCACCTCCCCTAGAAACAAGTAGACTGGTCATCCACCACTGTACCACAGCCCATTCAGTGCCGGCCTTGTCCATGGTGCCGGATCTGCTTCGCCGGTACTCTCGTCAACCGCAGCGCATCTGCAGCGGCTCGTTCGTACTCCCCACCGGAGACGCTTCGTCCACACCCCCCGGAGCCGCCCCACCGACGCCCCCGTCGACGGCCACTGATCCTCTTCGCCGACACCTTCCTCAACCCTACCGGAGCCGCTTCGCCGACACCATCGTCAACCCCACCGGAGTAGCTTCGCCTATACCATTTTCAACCCTACCGGGGCTGCTTTGCCAACTCACAAGTCCACGGCCTCAGATCCGCTTCCTCGCACCCTCATCCAACCTACCGGAGCAGCTTCTGACGCCCCGTCCACGGCCATAGATGCGCATCGTTGACACCATCCTTAACCCAACCACCGGAGCAGCTTCACCTACGCCCTCGTCCACGGCCACAGATCCGCTTCGCCCAAACCATAGTCCACCCTACCGGAGCCGCTCCACAAACACCCTACTCGATAGTTCTAGATCTCCTTACCGGACCCCGACAGCCAGCGTAGCGTCATCACCCTTGACGTTTCTAACCTAATTCCCACCGTCTGGCAAGATGCCAAGCACCCGCCACGGCCTAGGTACTTGTCACCATTAAACCCGTCCAACATCACCTGCCCGATGTACTTCAAATATACTAACAAGTCGTTGTTACCTATTATGCAGCTGGCAAAAACTACAAGGACGATGTTTCTTCTAGATCTAATAGCTTGGCCAACCAAGATCTTGGAACGAGGCATTGCTATGATCTTGTAAGCGCGTCTCTCTCTCTTGTGTTGTTCTGTGCCTGCTAGCGTGCTTTGCTAGGATTTTCGACCAGTAATCCCTTTGTGCAGACAATGATTTCTACTACTGGCTGCAAAATTAGATATGTAGATGTCATACATGATACTACCTCGTACCTCCGTTCCTAAATATAATTCTTTCTAGAGATTCCACTATAGGCTACATACGGAGCAAAATGAGTGAATCTACACTCGAAAATGCATCTATATACATCTGTATGTGGTCCATACTGGAATCTCTACATAGACATATATTTAGGAGCAGAGGCAGTACATTACACAAAATCGTAGGTGGCATGTAGGAATTCCAGTGCACTACATTAGGCTCCTAGTTTACGCTACGCACACAATCATTAATTGGTGGTTTAAATATGCGCAAGGGATATGCAATGTATTATCATGTAGAGATGTCTAAAATTAGCCGTGTCAACTTGCAGATAGGGTTACACAATGAAAAAGTACAAGATGTATGTGGCAATTTCATGGAACATCGCAAAAAAGGAGAGCTAGCGGTGAGCCTATACAGTGTGCTATGGTATGTCACTCCTCCATTGCAATCATCGTGACATGTTTTTAGTATGTCAGTTCTATTGGCCAAGTTTCTTACGGACAGTTATTACGAGTTATCCTAAGAAAATAAGCACCTGTGAATATAAGCTCCATGTAATAAGCCAACCAGTTCTTTTCATTGCGTTTTCAGCTTATCTTTGGTATGATCAGTGAAAAGTCTAGATTACATTATATTTTTTTCATTTTGCTGCCCATATGAAAATTAATTTGACTTGCAAACATGACAAATTGAACCCAGTGCAGTAATTAATATGATAGGAAAACAGACCATCACTATTTGCTCAAAATGCAAATACAAAGATACCATCTACTTGGCACAATCTACTTTGGTCAATGTTTTCCATAGGGATCCCATTGCCTAATTTAAAAGAAGAACGCATGACCCACATTTAAATGAAGAACAATTATTTATTGAAACTCGATGGTCCAAGTGGCTGGTTATTATCATATAGCAGCACCACCTGAAAGCATCATATAGCAGCAGCAGCTCATAGCAACTCATCATACAACAGCAGTAGCAGCAGCGGTGTGCAATTCATCATATACCAGCAGCAGATCATAACAATTCATCATATAGCAGCAGCAGGAGCAGATCATAGCAATTCATCATATAGCAGCAGCATGAGCAGCTCATAGCAATTCATCATATAGCAGCAGCAGGAGCAGCTCATAGCAATTCATCATATAGCAGCAGCAGGAGCAGCTCATAGCAATTCATCATACAGCAGCAGCAGGAGCAGCTTATAGCAACTCATCATATAGCAGCAGCAGCTCATAGCAATTCATCATATAGCAGCAGTAGCAGCTCATAGCAATTCATCATATAGCAGCAGCAGCTCATAGCAATTCATCATATAGCAGCAGCAGGAGCAGCTCATAGCAATGCATCATATAGCAGCAGCAGAAGCAGCTCATAGCAATTCATCGTATAGTGGATTAGAATGAAAATTTGGCAAAAAAAATCAGAGGAGATCCTCACCTTGTTGGATGAGCTCACCCTTCCACGGCACCTCAAGGCCACGGTCTGGGAGGTGGGGAGGGGGAATAAGGTGCCGTCTGCCGCAGTGTGGCATCAGCCGTAGTTGTCCAGCGCCTGCCAGAGTAGTGCGTTGGACGAACCACAGTGGAGCAGCTGCTGGAGACCATGAAAATGAGGGGCGGCGCTAGAGGGAGGAGCAGCCAAGGAGATTTGCCCCTACCCGCCAGCCATGTAGCCTAGCTGGACAGAGCATCGTCGAGGACCAGGCCAGATGGGACCAGTGGCGACGGCTCGCTGGAGGAACCCTAGTGCTGCAGGCAGGGGATCGACGTAGAGGGAAAGGGGAGAGGAGATGCAAGCGGGCAGGGCAATGAACGCTTGCGTGTTTGTTTTTACTTGAGGGTGAGGTGTGATGCGGGCGTCAGCAGTTGCATTTTGAGTGTAATATAGGCAGACAATAGAGTCATTTCACTATTCCCCTTCCCTTCAATTTTTAGTGAGGTTCTACCCGAAATACCCCCCTCCAAAGAGAAATTAGTTAAGCCCAAGCCCATAACTCAAAAACGACTTTTTTACATCTTTTATGGCTTTTTTTTGACAATAAGCCCTGAAAAGGCAGAATAGAACTGGCCCTTAACCTGCAATTCAATTGTGCGTGCAATGATGAATCACTCCTGCCTGCTATAGTGTACATTTAGGCATCATCATACATGGCATAACCTAATACATGTGCATTCCATTGTAGAATCTGGATTATGCAATGTTTATGTTAGTTCATACGTTGCACATGATGTTTAAATGCCCCTTAAACCTAGTCCGTCAAGTGATGGTCTTTAAGCCTCCTTCATTGCTTCTTTTCTTGATATGTAAGATTTGCTCACACATCTGTTCAATTGCTTGTTTGCATCAGCCAGCCATACTAGGACTGTTTGCTTTGATTACTTGTTGTTCTTGACCTAACACTCTAACAGAGCTTGTCAACGATTTAAACACTAAGGGGTGCTGTAGTGGGGCCTTTTCTAACTCATAGGTGACATAAAGGTTTGGCTGTACACTAAAGTAGGCTCTCCAAGAGTACCTGGAGATCCAATTCGGATGTATGCCTAGTTTTTACAAAGTGCAGACATAGTAAATGCTCATTTCATTGTGTGCAAGTGCAAGAGATGCGGCATGTTTCATTATGTGGTGTTGTTTTGTTATAATCTCATCCTTTTGTGTTCACAGACTGGAAAGTATGCATATTTATCTTCCAAGGAGACGAGTAACTAGTTTGTGTCACCTTGCAGAGGGGGTGCAATGAAGATAAGATTGAGGATTAGGAAGGAGCCTTGCAAGAGAAGTAGGAGCTGCGCTGAGCCTCTTCAACCTGTTAAGGTAAGTCACTGTATATGACTCAACAGTTCAATTCCTTGTTTGTTTCAGGCATAGTTAATTTTCTCTTTTCAATTGCTTTATTTGTCCTCAGTTAATGAGATGCCCAAAGAATGATGCCTGATGTTGGGTACTTGTATAACTATTAGTGGACATAATTAAAGGCCTTACCATTTAATTACTCTGCCGAAGTGTGCCTGAAGCTTTGAAGTCTATTAACCAACTATTATTGCATGAGGCTCACAATCTAGTTTATACTAGGATAATGATTGCATAGTTTTGCTTGCTGTAGTATGTTTGTATGAAACCCTCTGCTGTTCATTATGCTCCCTAAGACTTTAATTGAGCTACAGAATGGCCAACTGCTTGCTTACTTCTACGCAACGTGATGTCTAAATTTGTGACTTGTCTGTGTTTTGGATTGGGCCCCAACATCATGCTCCTCTGGTGAGCTAAGAGAGATTTCTGTATGCAGGCTGCACAGACTACCTTTTTTATAATTTTTAAAATATCACCTACTTATGCTTCATGACGTGTAACATTATTGTTAGTCCTGTTTTGCCATGTACAAAATAGTGTGTCTTGCTCGCTTCACTGTTGTAACTATATTTTTGCCCTAGTCATGTGTACTTACAGAAACATTTCAGGATGAAGTGACATCAACACAAAGATCTGCGAGCAGTGCGGCATGGCCGTTACCGAATGATTATGGATTGGAATTGGAATGTGCTGATGTTCTCGAGCATCAACTAGAGGTGGCAAGAAAACGTGTACATGATTCTCAACGTACAATCAACAAGTTGAGAATGGACATGCAGGTATTAGATGCAGGAGTCAAAAAATGAAACAAGACACTGAGGTAACAACGAAGGAATTGGAGATTTTGCAGACTGAAATTTGTGCTATCTAAATCCGGCCAATCCTATTTTCTGAAGAGATTATAGTTCAAATGGTAAGTTATGTCCATGATGTATGAGTTGTATTTGCCCAGTGTATGTAATTTTATGTTTGTGTATGCTTTATTATCGCTGGTGCCGAACCATAATGCCTAGTGGTTATAATCGGCTATAATTTCTTTATTGTATAGTGTAGGATTATTCTACGTTTCTACGCCTTAGTCTCTTTATTGTATAGTGTATGTTTTTTAGAGGTGATAGTATAGAGTAGGATAATTCTTTGAATATGCTATATCATTCAAACGGGGGCCAACTCGCCCAAACGTTGTAGTGACCATGGCCCTCCACAGGCCGTACAATCCATGGGCCATCTACGGGATGGACGATCCATGGCCTTCTATGGCCGTCGGATCCGTGGGCCTTCTATGGGCTGTCGGATCCATGGGCCTTCTATCGGCTGTCGGATCCATGGGCCTTCTATGGGCCGTCGGATACATGGGCCTTCTATGGGTCGTCGGATCCATGGGCCTTCTATGGGCCGTCAGATAAATGGGCCTTCTAGGGGTCGTCGGGTCAATGGGCCTTCTACGTCCCATAGGATCCATGGGCTTTCTACGGGCCGTCTCATCTATGGGCCTTGTACGGGCCATATAAGGGTCCGTAAACGGGCTAGAGTGGAAACCGTACGTTTTATGGGCTGACCATAACGGGCCGTTAATAGGCCATATTTTATGACGCTATGAAAATGGCCCAATATATTAACGGGTCACAAACGGGCCGACTGTATCCACGGGCTGAATTTGGCCCACAAGCAGAAAAGGCCAGTAACGGGCCATAAGTAACTGAATGCTGGAAATGAGCCCAAGAATAAATGGGTCCTGAGAAGGCCGAAAGGTATGGGCTGGAAACGACCCAATGGAATAATGGGCCGCTAATGGGTATAAAGCGATACACTGTTCATTACGGGCCGGTTTCACCACGGACCATTAATGGGCCAAGAGTTACAAAGGGACTCATATGGGCCGAAATACGTCATGGGCCATAAATGGGCTGGAAGTTACAATGGGCTGGAATCATATTGGACGGCCCAGATGACGCTACTGGGCCTAATTCCGTTAGGCCGTAACGGGCCGTGAGTTAGCGGTCTGTAAATGGGCTATATGCGAACATGTCGTTAACAGGCTTTCCGTGGGCTGGCCTGCCACCTTTTGACCAAGTCAAACGGGCCAGCCTTTTCACAGGAATGGGCCTTTGTTGGGCCGTGCCACGTGTCGACGTATCATAGGCACCTTGCGTCCAGTGAGTGGATGACATCTGTCCCAACGGTGAGCCGACACATGTTTCCTCCTTCCAATGATGATTTTACACGTGGAACATCCCCATTGGTCGGGGCTGTTAACGGGTTATCAGATCCAAAACCAGACCCGATAGCTTAAGGGCGTTCCGTTACGGTGGATGCCACGTGTCGTTCATCCTTGACGGAAGCACTTCTGTGACACGTGATTTATCGCCATGGAAGTGGACACTTCCATGATGATAATTTTGGTAATGTCATGGAACACTTCTATGACAGCACAGGTATGACTATCTTGATTCTGTCATAAATTTGTCATGGATGTACATGCATGAAAGAAAACGTGACCTACTGTGACAAACACGTATCATCACGGAAGTGTATTTTCTTTTGTAGTGTTACCTTGCAAACTACATGACCGGAGTGGAGGCAACTAAGGTTAAAGTATATAATTCATGCTACCATGATAATGCTCTAGAAGTCTTCCTGAAGGCGGTGAAGGATGGGCGGGCGATCGTCACAAGGGGTTGGACAGTAGTGGTTCGTGCCTATGGCATGCAGGAAGGCACATTATGGGCATTCCGCTTCTTCAACACCGTCGGCAGTCAAAATGATTTACACTTGTCTCTTCACCTTTACCGCCTTTAAATACCGCGGTTCATCATAGTTAATTGCTTCCTAATCCTGTAATTACTGAACATATTGTACTGGCAATTTTATTTATGGATTCATTGTTGAACCATTGTGCTGAGAATTTGAATTGCACATTTTGTATTTCAAAATTTCCAATTAGAATAAGAAATTATAGGCAAAAATAAAAATAGAAGAGACGGTCATGGACCTTTGCAAATGGTTCTAGCAGTAAAAGCGCTTGCGATGGATAGCCCAATGCCACACAGTTTTCTTCGTCAAATCGTGTGTGATATAGTTGATAAAAGCAAACAGTTAACCAAGGAAGACCGTGTGTGATAGTTACACCTTTCACACACGAGCCTACACATAAAACTGTGTGGGATTTACGTCCGAACGGAAACGTTTTCCCTGGATTGACTGCGTGGGATGTACATAAGAACGGAAATGTATTCGTTGGATTGACTGTGTGTGATATACATACGAACGGAAATGATTTTCTGGGATTCACCATGTGGGATGTACATACCTACGGAAATGATTTTCTTGGATTACCGTGTGGGATGTACATACTTACGGAAATGATTTTCTCAGATTACCGTGTGGGATGTACATACCTACGGAAATGATTGGGTTTCGATGCCTCGCCCGATCGCACACGGCCCCAGCCTGGGTCCCAGGAGGGCCTATCCCCGACGATTTTTGGGTCGTGTGGGAAGGACACCCTATAGCACATACACACTTGGCAACGGTTCCAAATGCCGTCGCGGAAAGGGGTAAAAAACCGTTTGTTCAGGACCGTCGCGCACCAGTGTTGGGTCATGCTTTTTCTGCCGTTAAAACTATTGAAAAAACTCCTCCAAGTAAGAATTGCAAGTTTACTTATGTTCCTCAAAACAAAGGTCCCACTTCTAGTAGCAACAACGAAGACCTTAAGATGATTAGTGTTCACCCCAATTTTTTTGAGTTGATAAAGAAACCTACTTGCGAGGATGAATTCCTCCACTTTGTTCCTAGGACCGTGATCATTAAAAATATGCATTCTATAACTCTTAGGAATTATGGATGTGTGATTGAGTAGTTGGAAACTGATACGTCCATTTTGCATCATGTTTTCATATGATATTTATTGAATTATGGACTATTATTTCATGTTACGGTACAATACTTATGCAATTTCTCTCTTATTTTACAAGATTTACATGAAGAGGGAGAATGCTGGCAGCTGGAATTCTTGACCGGAAAGGGGCAAATCTGAGATACCTATTTTGCACAACTCTAAATGTCCTGAAATTTTATGAAGAATTGTTTTGGAATATATATAAAATATTGGGCGAAGAAACTATAGAAGGGGACCCACCAGGTGGCCACAAGCCTGGGGCGCGCCCCCAGGGCTTGTGGGCCCCCTGGCTATCGTCTAGTGCCCATCTCTGCTCTATGGAGGGTTTTGACCTAGAAAAAATCAGAAGAGATCTTTCGGGATGAAGCGCCGCCGTCTCGAGGCGGAACCTGGGCAGGAGCAATCTAGAGCTCCGACAGAGCAATTCTGTCGGGGAAACTTCCCTCCCGGAGGGGGAAATCGAAGCCATCGTCATCACCAACAATCCTCTCATCGTGTGAGGGTCAATCTTCATCAACATCTTCACCAGCACCATTTCCTCTCAAACCCTAGTTCATCTCTTGTATTCAATCTTTGCCTCAAAACCTCAGATTGGTACTTGTAGGTTGCTAGTGGTGTTGATTACTTCTTGTAGTTGATGCTAGTTGGTTTACTTGGTGGAAGATCATATATTCAGATCCTTAATGATATTTATTACCCCTCTGATCTTGAACATGAACATGCTTTGTGAGTAGTTACGTTTGTTCCTGAGGACATGGGAGAAGTCTTGTTATAAGTAATCATGTGAATTTGGTATGCGTTTGATATTTTGATAAGGTGTATGTTGTCTTTCCTCTAATGGTGTTATGTGAATGTTGACTACATGACACTTCACCATGATTTGGGACTAGGGGAAGGCATTGGGAAGTAGTAAGTAGATGACGGGTTGCTAGAGTGACAGAAGCTTAAACCCTAGTTTATGTGTTGCTTCGTAAGGGGCTGATTTGGGTCCACATGTTTCATGTTATGGTTAGATTTATCTTAATTCTTCTTTCTTAGTTGCGGATGCTTGCGAGATGGGTTAATCATAAGTGGGAGGCTTCTCCAAGTAAGGACAGCACCCAAGCACCGGTCCACCCACATATCAAATTATCAAAGTAGCGAACGTGAATCATATGAGCATGATGAAAACTAACTTGACAGTAATTCCCATGTGTCCTCGGGAGCGCTTTGCTTTATATAAGAGTTCGTCCAAGCTTGTCCTTTGCTATAAAAAGGATTGGGCCACCTTGCTTCACCTTTGTTACACTTTTTACTTGTTACCCGTTACGAATTATCTTCTCACAAAACTATCTGTTACCGATAATTTCAATGCCCGTAGAAAATAACTTGCTGAAACCGCTTGTCATTTCCTTCTGCTCCTCGTTGGGTTCGACACTCTTACTTATCGGAAGGACTACGATAGATCCCCTATACTTGTAGGTCATCAAGACTCTTTTCTGGTGCCGTTGCCGGCGAGTGAAGCGTCTTTGGTGAGGAAAAATTTATATTACATGCTGAAATTTACTGTCACTTGTCACTATGGAAAATAATCCTTTATGGGGCTTGTTTGGGGTATCTTCACCCCGACCGGAAGAACAAAGAGTTGCTCCTCAACCTAATGAACCTACTGAAAATATTTACTATGAAATTCCTTCGGGTATGATAGAGAAACTACTAGCTAATCATTATGAAGGAGATGGAACATTACATCCTGATATGCATCTAATCTTTGTGGATGAAGTGTATGGATTATTGAAGGTTGCAGGTTTACCGAGAGATGAAGTCAATAGAAGGTCTTCCGTTTATCTTTGAAGGTAAAGGCATTGACATGGTATAAGCTATGTGATGATATTGGATCTTGGAATTACAACCGATTGAAATTGGACTTTCATCCGAAGTTTTATCCTATGCATCTGGTTCATGGTGATCGGAATTATATATATATATATATATATATATATATATATATATATATATATATATATATATATATATATTGGCCTCGTGAAGGAGAAACTATCGCTCAAGCTTGGGGAGGCTTAAGTCAATGTTATATTCATGCCCCAATCATGACCTCTTGAGAGAAATTATTATTCAGAATTTTTATGCTCGGCTTTCTCGTAATGATCAATCCATGCTCGATACCTCTTGTACTGGCTCTTTTATGAAGAAGACTATTGAATTCAAATGAGGATCTGTTGGAAAGAATTAAACGCAACTCTAAAGACTGGGAGCTCGACGTGAGTAAGGATTCAGGTATAAAGCTTGAATTTGATTGTGTCAAAACTTTTATGGATACCGATGCTTTTCAGAATTTTAGCACTAAATGTGGACTTGACTCTGATATAGTAGCCTCTTTCTGTGAATCATTTGCTACTCATGTTGATCTCCCTAAGGATAAGTGGTTTAAGTATCATCCTCCCATTGAAGTAAAAGTAGTATAAACTATTGAAGCTAGGGAGAAACCACTACTTATAATGTTGATCCAGTTATCCCTACTGCTTATATTGAGAAACCACATTTTCCTGTTAAGATAAAAGAGCATGCTAAAGTTTCAACTGTGGTTCGTAAGAGTTATACTAGGACACCTACACCCTTTGAACAAATTAAAGTTGAACCTAATGTTGTTATGGTTAAAGATCTCTTGTTTGAAAATATTTTTGGGCATGTTATTTATTTCTATAATGAAGCTACTAGAATTGCCAAACCTGGTGAAAAAGATAAACATAGACCTGTTGTTGGCACGCTTGTTGTCTCTGTTAAAATACGAGATCATTGTTATCATGGCTTATGTGATTTGGGTGCTAGTGTGAGTGCTATTCCGTTTACTCTATATCAAGAAATTATGAATGAAATTGCACCTGCTGAGATAGAAGATATATATGTTACTATTAAACTCACGAACAAAGATACTATTACACCACTTGGGATTGTTAGAGATGTTGAAGTCTTGTGTGGGATAATAAAATACCCTACTGATTTTCTCATTCTTGGTTCCACACAAGATGATTTTTGTCCCATTATATTTGGTAGACGTTTCTTGAAAATGGTTAATACCAAGACAAACTTTGAGAAATAAATGGTTAGTGTAAGCTTTGGTGATGTGTCTCATGAGTTTAATTTCTCCAAATTTCATAGACAACCTCGTGATAGAGTCACCTAGTAAAGATGAGATTATTTGTCTTGCTTCTATTGCCGTGCCTCCCACTGATCCTTTAGAGCAATATTTGCTAGACCATGAGAACGATATGCATATGGATGAAATAAATGAAATAGATGAGATATTCTTTAAACAAATGCCTGTTTTGAAACACAACTCGCCTGTTGAAACTCTTGGAGATCCTCTACCACCCAAGAGTGAACCTATGTTTGAACTTAAACAATTGCCTGATACTTTGAAATATGCCTATCTTGATGAAAAGAAGATATATCATGTTATTATTACTGCTAACCTTTCAGAGCATGAAGAAAGGAGATTATTGGAAAATCTGAGGAAGCACCGTGCTGCTATTGGATATACTCTGGATGATCTTAAGGGCATTAGTCCCACTCTATGTCAGCATAAAATTAATTTGGAACCAGATGCTAAACCAGTTGTTGATCATCAACGATGGTTAAATCCTAAGATGAAGTAAGAAATTATTAAAGCTTCTGGAAGTAGGTATAATCTATCCCATAGTTGATAGTAGATGGGTAAGTCCTGTTCATTATGCCCCTAAGAAGGGAGGTATTACTGTAGTTCCTAATGATAAAGATGAACTTATCCCACAGAAAATTATCATGAGCTATAGAATGGTAATTGATTTTAGAAAATTTAATAAAGCTACTAGGAAAGATCATTACCCTCTACCTTTTATTGATCAAATGCTAGAAATATTGTCAAACCATACACATTTCTTCTTTCTAGATGGATACTCTGGGTTTTCTCAAATACCTGTGTCACAAGAGGACCAAGTAAAAACTACTTTTACTTGCCCTTTTGGTACTTATTCTTATAGATGTATGCCTTTTGGTTTATGCAATGCACCTGCTACCTTTCAAAGATATATGCCTGCTATATTCTTTGACTTTATGAAAAGATTGTTGAGGTTTTCATGGATGATTTTTCCATTTATGGGACTTCTTTTGATGATTGCTTAAGCAACCTTGATCGAGTTTTGCAGAGATGTGAAGAAACTAATCTTGTATTGAATTGGGAGAAGTGCCACTTTATGGTTAATGAAGGTATTGTCTTGGGGCATAAGATCTCCGAAAGAGGTATTGAAGTTGATAAAGCTAAAGTTGATGCAATTGAAAAAATGTCGTGCCCTACAGATATCAAAGGTATAAGAAGTTTCCTTGGCCATGCTGGTTTTGATAGGAGATTTATTAAAGACTTCTCTAAAATTTCTAGGCCTCTCACTAATCTTTTGCAAAAAGATGTTCCATTAGTTTTTGATGATGATTGTTTAGAAGCCTTTGAAATACTTAAGAAAGCCTTAATCTCTGCAGCTATTGTTCAACCACCTGATTGGAACCTACCCTTTGAAATTATGTGTGATGCTAGTGATTATGCTGTTGATGTTGTTCTAAGACAAAGGGTTGATAAGAAATTAAATGTTATCCGTTATGCTAGTAAAACCCTCGACAGTGCTCAAAGAAATTATGCTACTACTAGAAAGGAATTTCTAGCACTTGTGTTCGCTTGTGATAAATTCAGATCTTACATTATTGATTCTAAAGTAATTATTCACACTGACCATGCTGCTATTAAATACCTTATGGAAAAGAAAGATGATAAACCTAGATTCATTAGGTGGGTTCTCTTGCTACAAGAATTTGATCTACATATTATTGAGAGGAAAGGAGCTGAGAACCCTGTAGCAGATAACTTGTCTAGGTTAGAAAATATTCTTGATGACCCACTACCTACTGATGATAGTTTTCCTGATGAACAATTGGTTGTCATAAATACTTCTCGTAGTGCCCCACGGATTAATACTATGCTAATTATATTGTTTCTAAATTTATACCACCTAGTTTTACATATCAGCGAAAGAAAAAAGTTTTCTATGATTTAAGACATTACTTTTGGGATGACCCACATCTATATAAAGAAGGATTAGATGGTGTTATTAAATGTTGTATACCAGAGCATGAACTGGAACAAATCCTATGGAAGTGTCACTCCCAGTCAGATGGAGGACACCATGCGGGAGACTGAACTGCACACAAGGTATTACAATCTGGTTTTTATTGGCCTACTCTTTTCAAAGATGCTTGTAAGTTTGTCTTGTCTTGTGATGAATGTCAAAGAATTGGTAACATTAGTAGACGTCAGGAAATGCCTATGAAGTATTCATTTGTTATTGAACCATTTGATGTATGGCATTTTGATTATATGGGACCTTTTCCTTCCTCCAATGGGTATACTCATATTCTACTTGTTGTTGATTATGTTACTAAGTGGGTAGAAGCTATTCTAGCTAGTCGTGCTGATCACAACACTTCCATTCAGATGCTTAAAGAAGTTATTTTCCGAGGTTTGGAGTCCCTAGATACTTAGTGACTGATGGTGGTTCACACTTTATTCATGGTGCTTTCTGTAAATTGCTTGCTAAGTATATGATGTTAACCATAGAATTGAATCTCAGTATCATCCTCGGTTTAGTGGTCAAGTAGAGTTAAGTAAAAGGGAAATAAAATTGATCTTGCAAAAGACGGTTAATAGATCTAGGAAGAATTGGTCTAAGAAACTTGATGATGCATTATGGGCTGATAGAACTGCCTACAAAAAGCCTATGGTATGTCTGCATATAAAATGGTTTATGGAAAAGCATGTCACTTGCCTCTGGAACTAGAACATAAAACTTATTGGGCAATTAAAGAACTTAATTATGATTTCAAACTTGCCGGTGAAAAGAGGTTATTTGACATTAGCTCACTCGATGAATGGAGAACCCAAGCCTATGAAAATGCCAAGTTGTTTAAAGAAAAGGTTAAAAGATGGCATGACAAATGTATACTAAAACGGGAATTCAATGTAGGTGACCAAATCTTGCTATACAATTCTCGTTTAAGATTTTTCGCAGGGAAACTTCTCTCAAATGGGAAGATCCTTACATTATCGAGGAAGTTTATCATTCCAGTGCCATCAAGATCAACAACGTCTAAGGCACTAATACGAAGGTGGTAAATGGGCAAAGAATCGAACATTATATTTCCGGTACACCCATAAATGTTGAAACTAATATTATTCATACCATAACACCGGAGGAGTACATAAATAAAACCTACCAGAACAGGCCAGAACCATGAAAAGGAGTAGGTATGTGATACGGCAAGTAAACCAACTCCAAAAGTTTCCCAAAGACAATTTTACTCCATTTTGGAATATTTTAAAAAATAGAAAAATAAAAAGTAGTCCGAATAGTGCACGAGGAGGCGACAAGCCGTGGGGGGCGCCCTACCCCCTTGGGCACGCCTCCCAGTCTTGTGGCCACCTCGTGTGCCCTCCAGACTCCGTTTTCTTGCAGATTGCTTGTTCTGGTTGGGAAAATTTCATTATATAATCTCCCGAAGGTTTTGACCAGCGTACCACGACAATATCCTCTGTTCTTGTTTCATGTTGTTTTTCTAGCAGATCTAGATCGCCATGACGTCTTCAAATGCCCCCAAGGACAAGTTCTTCGAGAAGGTCATCAACCCTTACCTTAAGGAGGTGATGAAACACCCTTAGGCCATTGAGATGCGTGAGGGAGTGCTTCACATCCGGGATGTTCAAGGGCCAAAGAAGACCAGAAACGTGGAGACCAGGCTCGAAGCGGTGGAGCAGGAGATCTTCAAGTGCCAAGGGATGGTGGAACACGGACTCAACGCCAACCACTCCATGATCATGGAATTCAGCCGTGACCACAAGCTGGATGCCGCTAATATTGGAGAGGCTATCTTCAAGCTCCATGAGCGGATGGGGCACCTTCAAGTGCAGATCTACGATTTGCAAAACCAAAACTGTGAGTATGAGTATAGATTTAAAAGGACGAGTTTGGCTGCAGATTTGAGGATTCAGGAGGCTCGTTCATCCTTCTATGACGGGGAACCTATGCCTTGGAAGACTGAAGACAAGCTTCCCACATCATCAATTTCGTCACCACCACCTCCAAAGGAGACTTGAGTACACGGGTATGGGCACTCCCCTTGGCTTGTGCCAAGCTTGGGGGAGGTGCCCCAGTATCGTATCACCATCACATCTTTACCATTATCGTTTATCTTAGTTCGATTCTTTTGGTTATATCTTGATCTAGTAGAATAGAAGTTTTAGTATGATCTAGTCTTTTAGTTTTGCTTTTAGTTTTGCTTTGGGTCCTATCTATGTAATCGAGTGTGGGAGTTATATAATAAAGAGTAGTTTTGAGTAAGGGATTTGCTTTCTTGCCTTGATCTTGGAAAAGAAGAAAAAGAATAAAGAAATAAGAAGACTATATAATAATCTTATGGAGAGTGATGACTTCACATATAAGAAGTATGATGACTAAAATTTGTTGAAGGATGACAAACATAGTTTTGGTCATTGTTGCAATTAAAAGGAGGTAATAAAGAAAGAGAGGTTCACATATAAATATATTATCTTGGACATCTTTTATGATTGTGAGCACTCATTAAAATATTATATGCTAATAAGTTGATGTTGGACAAGGAAGACAACATAATAAGTTATGTTTCTTATTACCAAATAGAAGTTATATTGTCATGGATCCTCTAACATGTGATGATTCCTTCCACCTCATACTAGCCAAAAATCCCGCACCAAGTAGAGATACTACTTGTGCATCCAAATACGTACCCTTAACCCAGTTTTGCCATGAGAGTCCACTATACCTACCTATGGATTGAGTAAGATCCCTCAAGTAACACTACAAGAAATATGTCAACTTTTGACCTTCTGTCAGTGACCCTGGAAGAATTGGACATAAATTTACGCCCATTTGAGACCAATTGGTCAAAAGCTGTTCGGGGGCTCCAAACCTTAAACCATAACGACCATTTTGGTCAGAAAGGTCGTAATTTCCTTACACAAAATGGTCGTAAAGCAAACAACACTGGTCCGCTGCCTTATTTCTAACTGATAACGACCAATATAGATGGTCATAGCCTTGTAAATTGTGGTGCATTGCTATGACTAGGTGCCACCTCATCAATTTTTCCTATGTGTCATGTCTATGTGTCAATTTTTGCCCTAGGTTGTGAAGCAGCCTATATTTCTGTCATTCCCAAAATTCCCAAAAAAGATTGGGCATTCTTTACTATCCAAATCATTGCCTCATGAAAATATTCAGCTCCATTTGCCTGGTAAATCTTCCTCGGCAAATTTCCAATGTTTCTGTTCAGCTAGAACCGTTGTGAAGGAAGTACTAGCTAGGCATATCCTAATGAGCTAAATTTTTGCCACAGCTTCTATATTCCCAAATCATAGCTCTCCACAAAATTTGAGCCCCATCTAACAATCCATGTGAGCTCACCATCCAATCTTTGTTTCTGATAATATTTTTAGTTTGTGAAGCAACTATATTTTATGTTTATTTATAATTGCTGAAAATTTAACACGACATGACCCTGCCCATAGAACCTCCCGCCACCAAATTTTAGCTCATTTATTCTAGCCAATTTTCCTCAGCATTTTTCCGAATTTTATGTTCAGTGGAGAGCACTGTGAAGGAAGTACCATTTTTATTTATCCAAATGGTATGAAAAATTTAAAGTGCCTTCATATGCCCAAATTATCATCCTCCTCCAAATTTCAGATCAATCCATTCATTCATTTGAGTCCAGCTTCAACATTCATATTCTGTCTAGTGTGGTACTTTGCAAAGCAAGTGACACCTAGGCTCCTCCATTTGACCTGCAAAATTTTGAAGACAGTGTCCTTAGTAGATGATCATCCTCGGCCAAAACTCAGGCCCATTGGACATGTGCATTTTCCCCACCACTAATCAAACACTTGGCTACTAATTCATGTTTGAGCTCAGTTCAATCTCCTCATGAGATTCTTCTATTGCCTTCTTCTTCCTGACACCTACCGGGGGAGTGCCCAACCCACTAGACATGCCTAGGCCGCCCAGAACGCGTGGCAACGCCACGGTCAAGCGGTGACCATGCGGCGGGCATGCGAGTTTACGCGCTATGGAGTTGTGGCCCTCGGCCACCGTCCAAACCTCGACGTATCGCCACCAAACCATGTATTTATGATTAAATAGATACTTATGTACCTAGGAATGATTTTTGGAAAAAAAGAAACTATAAGGCAGGTGCAGTTCAAATTTGACCTGCTTCGTACTGAATCGGCAGAAATTTGTCTTTTTCACGAGAGGTGGATCAAAACTTTTTATACCCAACCATTTGGTCAATTGTGCATTAAATATGTCCTAGTATTTTAGAAAATTGATTTGGTACAATTTTGCAACAAATATATGGTAGGTCCTTCACAAAAAAATCATTTTGGGCACTCAAAAAATGGAAAATGAAATTTTCGTCCAAAGAAAATGTTAACTTCCTTAGGCAACATTGTTTGAAATTCCAAGATGCACCCTTGTGCACAATATTAGATAATTTGAACAAACTATGCCATGAATGTGGCCATAAGATTGAGCATTTGGGTTGAAAGCCATGAATCTTCACACATGATAGCTCATTTCCGAGAACACTTTTTCAAAATAATTGCCGTATTACAAGTTTATTATTTTTCCTGGTAACTTGGTCACATATAACGACACAATGCGAAGGTTTTCCAATTTTATGATTTTTTTGAATTTTTATGCCCATTTCAAAATGCGGTCAAAACAGCGGGAATGACCGTTCCTAGCTAGTGGTTGAATCTTGGAATTTTTTGGTGTTTTTCTGATTAAATAGATACTTATGTACCTAGAAATAATATTTGGAAAAAATAAAGAGCAAACTATGAGGCAGCTGCAGCTCAAATTTGACCCGCTTCCTACTGAATCGGCGGAAATTTGTCTTTTTCACGAGAGGTGGATCAAAACTTTTGACACCCAACAATTTGGTCAATTATGCATTAAATATGTCCTAGTATTTTATAAAATTGATTTGATACAATTTTGCAACAAATATATGGTAGGTCCTTCACAAGAAACTCATTTTGGGCACTCGAAAAACGGAAAATGAAATTTCCGTCCAAAGAAAATGAAAAACTTCCTTAGGCAACATTGTTTGCCATTCCAAGATGCACCCTTGTTCACAATAGTAGATCACTTGAACAAACTATGCCATGAATGTGGCCATAAGATTGAGCATTTGGGTTTGAAGACATGAATCTTCACACACGATAACTCATTTCTGAGAACACTTTTCTAAAATAATTGCAGTATTACAAGTTTATTATTTTTCCTGGTAACTTGGTCACATATAATGACACAATGCGAAGGTTTTCCAATTTTTTGATTTTTTTCTTGAATTTTTTATGCCCATTTCAAAATGCGGTCAAAATGCGGTCGAAACGGCGGGCATGACCGTTCCTAGCTAGTGGTTGAATCTTGGAAAACTTTTGTTGTTTCTCTGATTAAATAGATACTTATGTACCTATAAATGATTTTTGGAAAAAATAAAGAGCAAAAAATGAGGCAGCTGCAGTTCAAATTTGACCCGCTCCATACTAATTCGGCGGAAATTTGTCTTTTTCACCCAACCATTTGGTCAATTGTGCATTAAATATGGCCTAGTATTTTAGAAAAATGATTTGATCCAATTTTGCAACAAATATAGGTAGGTCCTTCACAAAAAACTCATTTTGGGCACTCAAAAATGGAAAATTGATTTTTCATCCAAAGAAAATGAAAACTCCCTTAGGCAACATTGTTTCCCATTCCAAGATGCACCCTTGTGCACAGTATGAGATCATTTGAACAAACTATGCCATGAATGTGGCCATAAGATTTATCCCTTCTTCAAAGCCATGAATCTTCACACATGATAACTCATTTCTGAGAATATTTTTTAAAACAATTGCCGAATTACAAGTTTATTGTTTTTCCTGGTAACTTGGTCACATATAATGACACAATGCGAAGGTTTTCCAATTTTTTTGAGTTTTTTGAATTTTTTATGCCCGTTTCAAAATGCGGTCAAAACGGTGGACATGACCTTTCGTAGCTAGAAAGATCTGAAATGCAATCAAATTGGTGATCATCCACAAAACATGGTCTAACTTAAGTGAAATTTTTAGTGATGGCATTTTGCAAAATATTTTTGGTAGCTTGTAGCGACCCGACCTCATACGGTCAAGTCTCTGTGCTTAAGTGTCATCCCTGGATCGGTACGCTGACACACACAGTACTCGAGGATTTATAACAGAGGTAAGTCACATGTATAAAGTAATGTAAATACTATTACGTCAATCCAAATAGCGGAAGTAACAGCAAGGTTGTGGATTCCCATCAACACCAACGACAAAGTTGAGTGTAGACATCGTAACCCTAACGTATCAATTACTCGTTGTAAGATTCCTGCAACATGGGACGTTGCAGCCATGTAGGTCAGTACATTGAATGTACTGGCAATTTCACACTGTAGAGCAATGCTGAATAATGGCTATCACTACATGCATATTTGGCTGGTGGAGGCTCTAAGTTTAATGTTTGCATAAAGCTAATTTTTTCCTACATCAAAGGAATAAATTTTATTTAGTACAAAGTTTGTTGAAAAAAATATTGAGAAGGTAAACCCAACTCAATTCCCAAATCATTAATAACCCAACAATTTCATTAAATAGAGTGATGAGATCAAATCAATAATTCAAGTAACAGACACTCAAGATGTCCATAACCGGGGACACGGCTAGTCATGATTAGTTTGTACACTCTGCAGAGGTTTGCGCACTTTTCCCCACAAGACTCAATCTCCTCCGTTAAATTTCTCGCACTACATGATGTTTGAGAAACTGATGTCCGAGACACAGTCTTTTAGAAGCGTTAACTCTTACGATGGGTAGACCGTACCACCTACATCCCCTACATCTGCTAGTCTACCACTGTAAGAGGTCACACAACATACTCAACTATGCCAGAGCCCATAATGGCTTGTGGCTGCACACTGAAGTTTCTAGCATGAATAATCTTATGATCCCTTTGAGCCTGGGTGGCGAACCATAGGATTATCACACGGGTACCCCAGGATCTCCTTGGACAACACTGGATTCCCCAGGTGCCCGGGTAATCCACTGGTATCCCCAGGATGCCCCAACCAATCCACCCAGATGTGTATTAAAGTAGCCACCTTAAGTTTAAACATTAGTTAACAATAACTCTCAAATCTGCCATGAATTCTCTCAAACCAAACCACATCTATGAGCATAGCAAAGCAATATAAACATAACGTAGTAAATACCCAGGGTTTGAATGCAAGACAATAGGTTCCTACCTCATCAACTACTTCCCAATGCCCACATGTTATCAAAACCTACTCATGCAATGTTTGAGGGTTGAATCTAATGCATAAAAACTGGGTAATAAAGGGATATGATCAAGGTGTGAACTTGCCTTGTACTGTTGATGAAGATTCGTCGCACTCATAACTCGTGATAGATCTACTCATCACACTCCGATCAATCTATCAAAACCAACTCATGCAAAAGAATCGAAGAATAGATCTTGGAAAACTTCGAAAACAGGCAAGTACTCTTGCGAACAGAAAACAATTTCTAACAGTACCAAAATTGAGTGGACTTGGTATTATTAGAAAGTTTAGGTCAAGAGCTTCGATTTGCAACAAGAATCAATTAAATCGGAGTTATAAAACTCGAGTTATGATCAAACAAAATTCAAATTCAAATCTATTTGAAACCAAATTTTAAATTTTCAAAAACATGTTTAAGCTGATTATCTGGACAGAGGGGATTGTAACGAAGAAGTGGGCATTGGTTTCGTTGGATTTGGACAAGCGAGTAAAAGGTTGTGAGGGTTTGAAAATCAGGGGCTAATCTAAAAATAAACTAATTGAATCTAGGTCCCTGGCCGAAAGTTAAAAAGAAAAAGAAAAATCTACCGAACGAACGTTCGGTACAAAAGCATAAGTGACGAATTCGTCCGCTGCAAAGACCTAACCAGTGAACGTTCACTAATTAACACCTACCGGTTCGAACTAAAAAAAATCCGCGCGCGCCGCTGGGCCGCGGCCTGGCGACTGGGCCGGCCTGGTCCGGTCGGTCCTAACTCCGCGCGCGCCTCGTCCCCAAGCTCGGGACGGAGTCTCGAGCGATCCCGCACCGCTGCCGTGCCCATCTCGGACACCCGCCGCCACCGCCTCTCCTTCGCCCCTTCTCCAAGGCCGCCTCCCTCCCCGCACCTTTAAATACCGGGGCCCCGACCCCCTCTCCTCGTTAGCCGCCGCCTCCTCTCGCCGCAGTAGCAGCGCCCGAAGCCACCGACCACTGCCGTCGTCGTTGCCGTCGAAAGCCGCCGCAACCACCTCCCGCTTCGCTCCCGACCACCGCCGACCCCACCTCTGGACTCGCCTCGACGTGCCGCACCTTCCCGTGCCCTCGCCCGAAGCCACCGACCATCGGAGCCGCCGCCCCATCGAAGCTGAAGTCGCCGCCACCGTCTTCCTCGCTGCTGCCACCGTCCGCCGCCGTGGTAAGTCGCCGGAGCCGCCTCGTCCGTCCGATCTAGGATAGATGGATAGGATTAGATTAGATTTTTTATAGTTCGAACCGGTACGTGTTAATTAGTGAACGTTCGCTAGTTAGGTCTTTGCAGCGGACGAATTCGGCGCTTATGCTTCTGTAGCGAACGTTCGTTCGGTAGGTTTTTTCTTTTTAATTTTTGGCCAGAGACCTAGATACAATTAGTTTATTTTTAGATTAGCCCCTGATTTTCAAACCCTCACAACTTTGTACTCGCTTGTCCAAATGCAACGAAACCAACGCCCACTTCTTCGTTATGATCCCCTCCATCCAGATGATCAACTTAAACATGTTTTGGAAAATTTAAAATTTGGTTTCAAACAGATTTGAATTTGAATTTTGTTTGATCATAACTCGAGTTTTATAACTCCAATTTAATTGATTCTTGTTGCATATCGAAGCTCTTGACCTAAACTTTATGATAAGACCAAATCCACTGAATTTTGGTACTATTAGAAATTGTTTTCTGTTCGCAATAGTTATTCTCTTCGAAGTTTTTCGAGATCTTTTCTTCGATTCTTTTGCATTAGTGCTTATGTATGCAATTGCTTGCTTACGATAGATTGATCGGAGTGTGATGAGTAGATCTATCACGAGTTATGAGTGCGACGAATCTTCATCAACAGTACAAGGCAAGTTCACACCTTGATCATATCCCTTTATTACCTAGTTTTTATGCATTAGATTCAACCCTCAAACATTGCATGAGTAGGTTTTGACAACATGATGGCATTGGGAAGTGGTTGATGAGGTAGGAACCTATTGTCTTGCATTCAAACCCTGGGTATTTACTATGTTATACTTATACTGCTTTGCTATGCCCATACACGTGGTTTGGTTTGAGAGAATTCGTGACAGATGTGAGAGTTATTGTTAACTAAGGTTTAAACTTAAGGTGGCTACTTCAATACACATCTGGGTGGATTGGTTGGGGCACCCTGGGGATACCAGTGGATTGCCCGGGCACCTGGGGAATCCAGTGTTGTCCAAGGAGATCCCGGGGTACCCATGTGGTCATCCTATGGTTTTCCACCCCGGCTCAAAGGGATCATAAGATTATTCATGCTAGAAACTTCCGTGTGCAGCCACAAGCCATTATGGGCTCTGGCATAGTTGAGTATGTTGTGTGACCTCTTACAGTGGTAGACTAGCAGATGTAGGGGATGTAGGTGGTACGGTCTACCCATCGTAAGAGTTATTGCTTCTGAAAGACTGTGTCTCGGTCATCCGTTTCTCAAACATCATGCAGTGCGAGAAATTTAACGGAGGAGATCGAGTCTTGTGGGGAAAAGTGCGCAAACCTCTGCAGAGTGTACAACTAATCATGATTAGCCGTGTCCCCGGTTATGGACATCTTGAGTATCTGGTACTTGAATTATTGATTTGATCTCATCACTCTATTTAATGAAATTGTTGGGTTCTTAATGATTTGGGAATTGAGTTGGGGTTACCGTCTCAATTTTTTTCAACAAACTTTGTAGTGAATAAAATTTAGTCCTTTGATGTAGGAAAAAATTAGCTTTATGCAAACATTAAACTTAGAGCCTCCACCAGCCAAATATGCATGTAGTGATAGCCATTATTCAGCATTGCTCTACAGTGTGAAATTGCCAGTACATTGAATGTACTGACCTACATGGCTGCAACGTCTCATGTTGCAGGAATCTTACGACGAGTAAGTGATACTTTAGGGTTATGATGTCTACACTCAACTTTGTCGTTGGTGTTGATGGGAATCCACAACCTTGTTGTTACTTCCGCTATTTGGATTGAGGTAATAGTATTTACGCTACTTTATACATGTGATTTACCTTTGTTATAAATCCTCGAGTACTATGTGTGTCAGCATACCGATCCAGGGATGACGCTTAAGCACAGAGACTTGACCGTCTGAGGTCGGGTCGCTACATAGCTGCTTTACAAACCCTCTGGTTTTAGTACTCAGAAATAGAGTAATTTTTAACAGCTCATGGTTCAAACCAATCAGGATGCAGCCCACGGATCACCCTACTATAGTCGATCTGAGTCGTCCACCTCCCACGGATCCGAGTCGTCCCTCTCCTAAATGCACATGCGCGGCCCACCCTCCTCCCTCGATCCCCTTCCTTCCCGAGAAACCATAAGTCAAGCATTGTCGCCTGCCTCTTCCCGATCCAGATCCCTCCTCCACCGCCCCTCCCTTCCACCACCCCCTAGGTCCCATGCTACCTCTTGAGCTTGCGTTGGTTTTCCCTTGAAGAGGAAAGGGTGATGCAGCAAAATAGAGTAAGTATTACCCTCGGTTTTTGAGAACCAATGTATCAATCCAGTAGGAGATTATGCTCAAGTCACCGAATACCTACACAAACAAACACCAACCTTGCACCCATCGCGATAAGGGGTTGTCAATCCCTTCACGGTTATTTGCAACGTGAGACCTGATAGAGATGATAAACGGTATAGTAATATTTTTGGTATTTTTGGTATATGGATCGGAAAGTAAAGATTGCAAACTAAAACAAATAGGAAACTGAAAATATATAAATCGGAAACTTATATGATGTAAAATAGACCCGGGAGCCATAGTTTCACTAGAGGCTTCTCCCGAGATAGAAATTATTATGGTGGGTGAACAAATTACTTCCAAGCATTTGATAGAAAAGTGCAAAGTTATGACGATATCTAAGGCAATGATCATGAATATAGGCATCACGTTTGTGTCAAGTAGACCGAAACGATTCTGCATCTACTACTATTACTCCACACATCGACGGCTATCCAGCATGCTTCTAGAGTATTAAGTTCATAAAGAACGGAGTAACGCATTAGGCAAGATGACATGATGTAGAGGAATTAACTGAAGCAATATGATGAAAACCCCATCTTTTTATCCTCGATGGCAACAATACAACACGTGCCTTGCTGCCCCTGCTGTCACTGGGAAAGCACACCACAAGATTGAACCCCAAATCATGCATATAAGCATTCAGAGAAGATTCAAATAATATTCATAGATAAACTTGATCATAAATCCAGAATTCATCGAATCTCGGCAAACACACCACAAAAGAGTATTACATCGAATAGATCTCCAAGAACATCGAGGAGAACTTTGTATTGAGAATCAAAGAGAGAGAAGAAGCCATCTAGCTACTAGATATGGACCCGTAGGTCTGTGGTAAACTACTCATGCTTCATCGGAGAGGCAATGGTGTTGATGTAGAAGCCCTCCGTGATCGATTCCCCCTCCGATAGGACGCCGGAAAAGGCCCCAAGATGGGATCTCATGGGTACAGAAAGTTGTGGTCGTGGAAAAGTGGTTCCGTGGCTCCCCTGGATGTTTTTGGGGTATAAGAGTATATATAGGAGGAAGAATTAGGTCAGGGGACGCTCGAGGGGCCCACAAGGTTGGGGGGCGCGCCCCACCCCCTGGGCGTGCCCTCCACCCTTGTGGCCGCCTCGAAGCTCCTTTGACTTGCACTCCAAGTCTCCTGGGCGTCTTCTGGTCCAAGAAAAATCATGACAAAAGTTTCATTCCGTTTAGACTCAGTTTGGTATTCATTTTCTGCGAAACTCTAAAACAAGGAAAAAACAGAAACTAGCAATGGGCTCTACGTTAATAGGTTAGTCCCAAAAATCATATAAAATAGCATATTAATGTATATAAAACATCCAAAAGAGATAATATAATAGCATGGAACAATAAAAAATTATAGATATGTTGGAGACGTATCAAGCATCCCCAAGCTTAATTCCTGCTTGTCCTCGAGTAGGTAAATGATAAAAACAGAATTTTGGATGTGGAATGCTACCTAACATAATTATCCATGTAATTCTCTTTATCGTGGCATGAACGTTCAGATCCGTAGGATTCAAAAAAAAGTTATATATTGACATAAAACAATAATACTTCAAGTATACTAACAAAATAATTATGTCTTCTCAAAATAACATGGCCAAAAAACTCTTATCCCTACAAAATCATATAGTTTGGCTATGCTCCATCTTCATCACACAAAACATTTAAATCATGCACAACCCCGATGATAAGCCAAGCAATTGGTTCATACTTTTGTCGTTCTCAAACCTTTTCAACTTTCACGCAATACATGAGCGTGAGCCATGGACATAGCACTATTGGTGGAATAGACGGTGGTTGTGGAGAAGAAAAAAAAGAGGAGATAGTCTCACATCAACTAGGCATATCAACGGGCTATGGAGATGCCCATTAATAGATGTCAATGTGAGAGAGTAGGGATTGCCATGCAACGGATGCACTAGATCTATAAGTGTATGAGAGCTCAAAAAGAAAACTAAGTGGGTGTGCATCCAACTTGCTTGCTCATGAAGACCTAGTGTTTTGAGGAAGCCCATCGTTGGAATATACAAGCCAAGTTCTATAATGAAAAATTCCCACTAGTATATGAAAGTGACAAAACAAGAGACTCTCTATCATGAAGATTATGGTGCTACTTTGAAGCACAAGTGTGGCAAAAAGGATAGTAACATTGTCCCTTCTCTCTTTTTCTCTCTTTTTTTTCTTCTTTTTCTTTTTTTCTTTTTTGGGCCTTCTCTTTTTTTTATTTGGCCTTTCTCTTTTTTTCCTCACATGGGACAATGCTCTAATAATGAAAATCATCACACTTCTATTTACTTACAACTCAAAAATTACAACTCGATACTAGAACAAAAATATGACTCTATGTGAATGCCTCCGGCAGTGTACTGGGATGTGCAATGAATCAAGAGTGAGATGTATAAAACAATTGATGAATGGTGGCTTCGCCGCAAATACGATGTCAATTACATGATCATGCAAAGAAATATGACAATGATGATGTATGTCATAATAAATGGAATGGTGGAAAGTTGCATGGCAATATATCTCGGAATGGCTATGGAAATGCCATGATAGGTAGGTATGGTGGCTATTTTGAGGAAGGATATGTGGTGGGTTTATGGTACCGGCGAAAGTTGCGCGGTACAAGAGAGGCTAGCAATGGCGGAGAGGTGAGAGTGCGTATAATCCATGGACTCAAGATTAGTCATAAAGAACTCACATATTTATTGCAAAAATCTATTAGTCATCGAAACAAATTACTACGCGCATGCTCGTAGGGGATAGATTGGTAGGAAAAGACCATCGCTCGTCCTCGACCGCCACTCATAAGGAAGAAAATCAAAAAACATCTCATGCTCCAACTTCGTTACATAACGGTTCACCATACGTGCATGCTACGGGACTCACAAACTTTAACACAAGTATTTGTCAAATTCACAACTACTTCACTAGCATGGCTATAATATCACCATCTTCATATCTCAAAACAATCATAAGGAATCAAACTTCTCATAGTATTCAATGCACTATATATGAAAGTTTTTATTATATCCCTTTTGGATGCCTATAATATTAGGAATATTTTTGTAACCAAAACAAATTACCATGCTGTTCTAAGGGCTGTCAAAATAATGTAAGTGAAGTACGAGAGTTCATCAATTTCTATAAAATAAAATCACCGCCGTGCTCTAAAAAGATATATGTGAAGCACTAGAGCAAATTTGCCTAGCTCAAAAGATATAAGTGAAGCACATAGAGCATTCTAATAAATCACGATTCACGCGTGTCTCTCTCAAAAGGTGTGCACAGCAAGGATGATTGTGGCAAACTAAAAAGCAAAGACTCAAATCATACAAGACGCTCCAAGCAAAACACATATCATGTGATGAATAAAAATATAGCCTCAAGTAAAATTACCGATAGACGAAGATGAAAGAGGGGATGCCTTCCCGGGGCATCCCCAAGCTTAGGCTTTTTTTTACATCCTTGAATATTACCTTGGGGTGCCTTGGGCATCCCCAAGCTTAAGCTCTTGCCACTCCTTATTCCATAGTCCATCAAATCCTTACCCAAAACTTGAAAACTTCACAACACAAAACTCAACAGAAAATCTCGTAAGCTCCGTTAGTATAAGAAAACAAATCACCACTTTTGGTATTGTTGTGAACTCATTCTTTCACTACTGCAGGATGCTGCTAACATGACACTACGATCAGAGACCCTTCGACGAAACTGTTCGCGATGCCATAATCGCAAACGGTGGTGTAAAAAACCGTCAAAAAGGTGCAAAACGTTCGCGATGGAGGATGCATCAAACACGGTTCAGATTTTAGTTACGTGTGCGATGCAGGGCATACAGTTTAGCTCAATTAACTATTTGCGATGAGGAGGAACAAAATAAACGGGAAGCCAGATGAAGGTGTGTGCGATGTACAGCATACGGTTCACCCGGATGAACTGTTCATGATTAGGCAACACAAAAGAAACAGCAGCCAGATCAAAGGTGTGTGCGATATACGACATGCGGTTCACTCAGATGAACTATTTGCGTTGAGACATGAAAACAGAAACGGTTCAAATGAACAAGATGTGTGTGATACAAGGCAAACAGGTCTGTAATCGGAAACGTGTGTGAAGACCGATAAGAACACAGACGATTACTGCTAACAAGTTGTGTGTGTTGTGAGCAAACGATTGCTGGTATACAACTGTGAGTGATTGATGAAAACATCACCGACGGGTTCCATTGTTTAGTCCGTGTGCGATGTGATTTTCTTTGTCCGCACACCATCTACGCTTTGTCTACAGAGCATCAACATATATACTTAAAAAGACAGCATTGCATAACCAAATTAAGCAATAAATTATGCAAGTGACTACACACATAACATTTGCACACACCAAAGTAAGCAATTACATGCATACTAAAGTAGGAGAAACGAGGATCTAATCATCTACTTATTTTTGCAACGACGCTTGCCATTCCTCTGCTTCCGGCTGGATCCCTGGCCGTTTTGGGGAAGGAGGCACTTCCTCATGTCAATGATCTTCCTGTAAATGTCGTAGCTCGTGGACGCCTCCTTGGCCGCGTACACGACATGAGCTTTGTCGAGTTTCTCCATCCAGGCCGAGTGCCAGGCACGCTTGTCCTTGTTGCATGAAACCTCCATGTCTCTGTAGTAGGGGCCGACGATGCCCTCAGCGAGGTGAACTAGTGAGTCCTTCTCATGCTCCTTGCTGCCCCAGATCTTGTATTGGCCCTGGATGTCGACAAGATTCTGGCAGGCGGTGCCCGAATTCTCGAGCACCTTTACATCGTTGGTGATGTCCATCATAGCGAACATGTAGTGGGGGCTGTTGACAAACCTGGCGAAACGATCGCAAGGCCTTGTGGCCAGGCAGTAGTGGTAGACGAGGACATGGTGGCGCATGCACATATGGGCGATGGCGACCTTGGGACGAGACCCGGCACGAGCGCGGGTGTACTCGAGGTCGAACCCGACCACCTTGTACTTCTCCTCGGCAAGCAACAGCTCCATGATGTGGATGGAGTGCTCCACGCAGATCGGGTCGTTGGTGTACACCACCGAGAGGTCCATGAACCTTCTGTGGGTGTCCACCACGGCACGCCTGGTGAACTGTTGCTCGTCGTCGGCAACCGCTCGGAGCGCCATTGGAGCCGCGCAGGATACCCTCTAAGAATTTCTCGTGGTGGGTGTGCTTCTTGCAATGGTGGGGCGCGATCGAAAGGTTGAAGAGACACAAGGGTAGGTTAAATGGCCGCTGTAATAAATGGGGGCCGGCCGGCCTGTAATCGTCACGTCATGTCACGGCGTTCATAGCGGAGGATTCCAATGCATGCTTGACAACACCGCACCGCACGCGTGGGCTCGAAGAGGCGCCAAATGTATCATCGGTGAGCCTGTTCCCGCACTACCGTGCTGTTTACCGTGCAAGCTTCCCACCCGGCTAGTTTGGCCACGCGTCGGCTAGAAGAGGGACAAATCGTGGGCGTTTATTGGCAAAAAGCTTTGTAAAAACGAAGTGTGTGGAATGACTTCGGTCATAAGATTACCCTTGGGTGATGAGGTCTAAGTTACACAGAAGGGTGATGATGGACACTCGAGTGCGATAATTAATTCTACGCTCTAGAGTGCACACGGTGGAAGAAACCAACTATGTCAATAATGTCGAAGATCGTAGTCGAGTTAGCTATACAGATCGTGTGCTGTGAGATCGACAAGGTAAACTGATTCGAGAATGGTTAATAAAATCTAAGACCACTGCATATTAAGGTCAAAATAGTGCTAGCAATATACGAGTCTCATATGATGCCATTTCAACGATTGTACCACAAAAGCTCGAAATATTACAAGGTTCAAATTCCAGAGTTATATGGCTCAAATTCGAAGATTACAAGGTTCAAACTAATATTAGAAATGAAATTCAGCTCATCAACTGCAAACGCTCGCGCTGATCTGCTGAACATGGATATCAGAGAGGTTCAAACTAATATCACCGCTTCTAAGTCTGGCTTCAAAACCTCACAATTTTTGCAAAGGGGTCAGCCACTGAGAAGTCATGTATGGGGTTGACAAGATGACTTCCGATTACTCTATCATCTGAAGTTCCAAAATGAAATTCAGCATTTTTGGAGCCTATTCCATTCTGCCGCAGGCGCCGGCGCTGATCAACAAACCATTCATTTTTGCGAAATAAATGTAGGGCAAACCTCATTGCCTTCAGCGCCCTTACTCTGAGAACAAAGAACCTGGCGAATATAATCTCCGGTAAGGTCCCTCGGTAGGAGTTCAAAGTAATTTCTAAGAGATGCAGATCTAGGCATTCGACGTGATTGTTATATTGTATCACATTATCCACCACTGGGCCTAATCTTATCTGCAAAAGAAGAAAACGTGTTAGTGCCTACATGCAGTTTTGAACATTACTACAGGCCTGGCTGTTTGGTTTGCAGGATTTGTAAAATGCACTAACATGCCATCTTCGATCTGACATGATTAACATGGGCATTTGATTACATTCTAGAAAAATGTAGCCTTCTTCACAAGAGGTTGGAGTGGATGAAAAGTTCCCTAAGAAAACTAGTACAGATGAATCTAAAGAGAAATGCTTATTGATTGTAACCATATGGATCAAGCAACCAATATGGGGGGGACATGTATGTACTGAAATCCTCCAAAGAACCTTCAGAAATCGTAGTACATTGTCATTGTAAACTTGGAAAAACGTGTCACAAATTGAACTCCCTTATGGTTAACATTTAACAGGAAAGGAACATCACCTCGATACATAGCTTCTCCAGGCACGGAAAGCATCTCAGGAAACTGACAACTTGCTCCAGGTCGGGGCCGATAGATTCTAGTGCCAAGACCTTCACTATGCGCAGTTTCGGGGTCAAGCTTGCCGGAATCATTTTCTGAATGACAGACGAACAAACATCTTCAAAATTAGAAATAATGTTAATTTGTAGAAGGAGAGGTAGAAGGCGGCTCTTGTACCTGAACGGGTGTGGGTCCAATAACAAGTTCGGAGTATTTGTCAGACGAGTAGCCCACCACTGTCAATTTCGGCGGAGAAATGACATTGTTTCTTGTTGGACCTTCTTGATCAGCTACAAGTAATCTCTCAAGTCCAGGTGTGTCCTGGATGACCATACCATGGTCCACCTTTTATGATGTCTTCCTGCCGCACCAGCAACACACATAAATAGTCTGGAGAGTCATGGAGGTGATGTGGAAGGTACTCAACTCATTGATCGCCTGAAGACGAAGGTATTCGAGTGCACTACAGCCACGGAGCAGGCGCTCCAGGTCACCCTTTGAGAGGCAGACGGCGACGAGCTCGAGGTGCTTCGGTCGTGGTAGAATAAGAGCGGGCGCGTCATTAAGGGGCGGGAAATGGCAGTTCCTGAACTTGGCGACACGCAGCGTGGCCACGAGGCGGAGTGTGGACATTGGCAGCGACCGCATATGACCATCATCAAAAGTGAGCTCCTCGAGCTGATCTAGGGTGGGAGATCGGAACCAGTCATCAAGCTTGGCTCGGTCCTTGCCGTTGGAATGGAACTTGCCCATTCTAAGGCCTTTGGTTGGGCCAAGGTGACTGCCTAGGATCTTGGAGAACGCATCCAAGATTTTGCGATAGCCATGGCAGAGCTCGTGGGTGTCGATGAGGTCGAGAGGGCTGGAGTTCCATAGGGGGTGCCACCACCAGGAAAGGAGGGTTGTCCATGCCCCATATTTGATTGGGAGGAGGGAGATGATGACTCTCAACATATCATCGGGGAGGCTGCTAATTAAGTCTAGGCCTGCCGGAGTCGCTTGCTGCTACCTCTTAAGCATTGCGTTGGTTTTCCCTTGAAGAGGAAAGGGTGATGCAGTAAAGTAGCATAAGTATTTCCCTCAGTTTTTGTGAACCAAGGTATCAATCTTGTAGGAGACCACGCTCGAGTCCCACGCACCTACACAAACAAATAAGAACCTTCCAACCAACGCGATAAAGGGGTTGTCAATCCCTTCACAGCCACTTGCAAAAGTGAGATCTGATAGAGATGATAAGATAATATTTTTGGTATTTTTATGATAAAGACTAAAAGTAAAGAAAGCAAAATAAACGGTGCCAGAAATAGCTTGTTGACGGGAGATTGATATGATGGAAAATAGACCCGGGGGCCATAGGTTTCACTAGTGGCTTCTCTCAAGATAGCATAAGTATTATGGTGGGTGAACAAATTACTGTCGATCAATTGATAGAATTGAGCATAGTTACGAGAATATCTAGGTATGATCATGTATATAGGCATCACGTTCGTGACAAGTAGACCGACTCCTGCCTGCATCTACTACTATTACTCCACACATCGACCGCTATCCAGCATGCATCTAGAGTATTAAGTTCATAAGAACAGAGTAACGCTTTAAGCAAGATGACATGATGTAGAGGGATAAACTCATGCAATATGATATAAACCCCATCTTTTTATCCTCGATGGCAACAATACAATACATGTTGTTTCCCCTACTGTCACTGGGATCGAGCACCGCAAGATTGAACCCAAAGCTAAGCACTTCTCCCATTGCAAGAAAGATCAATCTAGTAGGCCAAACCAAACCGATAATTCGAAGAGACTTGCAAAGATAACCAATCATACATAAAAGAATTCAGAGGAGATTCAAATATTGTTCATAGATAATCTTGATCATAAACCCACAATTCATCGGATCTCGACAAACACACCGCAAAAGAAGAGTTACATCAAATAGATCTCCAAGAGAATCAAGGATAACTTTGTATTGAGATCCAAGGAGAGAGAAGAAGCCATCTAGCTAATAACTATGGACCTGAAGGACTGAGGTAAACTACTCACACATCATCGGAGAGGCTATGGTGTTGATGTAGAAGCCCTCCGTGATCAATGGCCCCTCTGGCGGAGCGCCGGAAAAGGCCCCAAGATGGGATCTCACGGGTACAGAAGGTTTCGGTGGTGGAATTAGGGTTTTGGCTCCGTATATGATGTTTCTAGGGTATATGAGTATATATAGGCGAAGGAGGTAGGTCAGGAGAGCTACGAGGGGCCCACGAGGGTGGAGGGCGCGCCCAGGGGGTAGGCGCGCCCCCTGCCTCGTGGCCTCCTTGTTGATTTCTTGACGTCCACTCCAAGTCCTCTGGATCACGTTTGTTCCGAAAATCACGTTCTCGAAGGTTTCATTCCGTTTGGACTCCGTTTGATATCCTTTTCCTTCGAAACACTGAAATAGGCAAAAAAAACAGCAATTTGGGCTGGACCTCCGGTTAATAGGTTAGTCCCAAAAATAATATAAAAGTGTATAATAAAGCCCATTAAACATCCAAAACAGAATATATAATAGCATGGAACAATAAAAAAATTATAGATACGTTGGAGACGTATCAAGCGTCCCCAAGCTTAATTCCTGCTCGTCCTCGAGTAGGTAAATGATAAAAACAGAATTTTTGATGTGGAATGCTACTTGGCATAATTTTCAATGTAATTCTCTTATTTGTGGCATGAATATTCAGATCCGAAAGATTCAAGATAAAAGTTTAATATTGACATAAAAGTAATAATACTTTAAGCATACTAAGTAAGCAATTATGTCTTCTCAAAATAACATGGCCAAAGAAAGTTCGTCCCTACAAAATCATATAGTTTGGTCATGCTCCTATTTCATCACATAAGAATGCTCTCATCATGCACAACCCTGATGACAAGCCAAGCAATTGTTTCATACTTTAGTAATCTCAAACTTTTTTCAACTTTCACGCAATATATGAGCGTGAGCCATGGATATAGCACTATGGGTGGAATAGAATATGATGATGGGGGTTATGTGGAGAAGTCAAAAAAGGAGAAAATCTCACATTGACGCGGCTAATCAACGAGCTAGGGAGATGCCCATCGATTGATGTCAATGCAAGGAGTAGGGATTGCCATGCAACGGATGCACTAGAGCTATAAATGCATGAAAGCTCAACAAAAGAAACTAAGTGGGTGTGCATCCAACTTGCTTGCTCACAAAGACCTAGGGCATTTGAGGAATCCCATTGTTGGAATATACAAGCCAAGTTCTATAATGAAAAATTCCCACTAGTATATGAAAGTGACAAAACAAGAGACTCTCTATCATAAAGCTCGTGTTGCTACTTTGAAGCACAAGTGTGGAAAAAAGGATAGTAGCATTATCCCCCTTTTTCTTTTTTTTCTTTTTTTGGGCCTTTCCTTTTTTATTTGGCCTTTCTTTTTCTTTTTTTATTTGGGAAAATGCTCTATGAATGATGATCATCACACTTCTATTTATTTACAACTCAATGATTACAACTCGATACTAGAACAAAGTATGAATCTATATGAACGCCTCCGGTGGTGTACCGGGATGGGCAATGAATCAAGAGTGACATGTGTGAAATAATATGCATGGTGGCTTTGCCACAAATACGATGTCAACTACATGATCATGCAAGGCAATATGACAATGATGAAACGTGTCATGATAAATGGAACGGTGGAAAGTTGCATGGCAATATATCTCGGAATGGCTATGGAAATGCCATGATAGGTAGGTATAAGGAAGATATAAGGAGGTTTATGTGTGATAGAGCGTATCGTATCACGGGGTTTGGATGCACCAACGAAGTTTGCACCAACTCTCTAGGTGAGAAAGGGCAATGCACGGTACCGAAGAGGCTAGTAATGATGGAAGGGTGAGAGTGCGTATAATCCATGGACTCAACATTAGTCATAAAGAACTCACATACTTATTCCAAAAATCTACAAGTCATCAAAAACCAAGTACTACGCGCATGCTCCTAGGGGGATAGATTGGTAGGAAAAGACCATCGCTCGTCCCCGACCGCCACTCATAAGGAGGACAATCAAAGAACACCTCATGTTTCAAATTTGTTACACAACGTTTACCATACCTGCATGCTACGGGACTTGCAAACTTCAACACAAGTATTTCTCAAATTCACAATTACTCAACTAGCACAACTTTAATATTACTACCTCCATATCTCAAAACAATCATCAAGCATCAAACTTTTCTTAGTATTCAACGCACTTATAAGAATGTTTTTACTAATCTTGGATGCCTATCATATTAGGACTAATTTCACAATTTAAAAAAATTACCATGCTTATTTGTAGGATTCTCAAAATTATATAAGTGAAGCATGAGAGAACAATAGTTTCTAGAAAAACAAAACCACCACCGCGCACTAAAATAAATAAGTGAGGCACTAGAGCGAAAATTATGTAGCTCAAAAGATATAAGTGAAGCACATAGAGTATTCTAATAAATTCCGAATCATGTGTATCTCTCTCAAAAGTGTATTCAGTGAGGAAGATTGTGGTAAACTAAAAACAAAGACTCAAATCATACAAGATGCTCCAAGCAAAACATATATCATGTGGTGAATAAAAATATAACTCCAAGTAAAGTTACCGATGGACGATGAGGAAAGAGGGGATGCCTTCCGGGGCATCCCCAAGCTTTGGCTTTTTTGTGTCCTTGGATTTACCTTGGGGTGCCTTGGGCATCCCCAAGCTTAGGGTCTTGCCACTCCTTGTTCCATAATCCATCAAATCCTTACCCAAAACTTGAAAACTTCACAACACAAAACTTAACAAAAAATCTCGTGTGCTCCGTTAGCGAAAGAAAACAAAACACCACTTCAAGGTACTGTATTGAACTCATTCTTTATTTATATTGGTGTTAAACCTACTGTATTCCAACTTCTCTATGGTTTATAAACTATTTAACTAGCGATAGATTCATTAAAATAAGCAAACAACACACGAAAAACAGAATCTGTCAAAAACAGAACAGTCTGTAGTAATCTGTAACTAACGCAAACTTCTGGAACTCTAAAAATTCTACCAAAATAGGAAGACCTAAATAATTTGTTTATTGATCTGCTGCAATTGGAATCAGTATTATATCACGTTCTGGTGATTTTTAACAATTGTTTTCGTGAACAGAAAGTTTCTGGAATTTTCAGCAAGATCAAATAACTATCATCCAAGAAGATCCTATAGGTTTTACTTGGCACAAACACTAATTAAAACACAAAAATAAATCTAAATAGAGGCTAGATCAAAGATTTATTCCTAAACAGGAGCAAAAAGCAAAAAAAAACTAAAATAAAATTGGGTTGCCTCCCAACAAGCGCTATCGTTTAATGCCCCTAGCTAGGCATAAAAAAAGGATAGATCTAGGTATTGTCATCTTTGGTAGGCAATCCATAAGTGGCTCTCATAATAGATTCATAAGGTAATTTTATTTTCTTTCTAGGAAAGTGTTCCATACCTTTCCTTAACGGAAATTGGAATCTAATATTTCCTTCCTTCATATCAAGAATTGCATCAATCATTCTAAGGAAAGCTCTACCAAGAATAATAGGACATGAAGGATTGCAATCTATATCAAGAACAATGAAATCTATGGGCACATAGTTCCTATTTGCAAGGATAAGAACATCATTAATTCTTCCCATAGGTTTCTTAATAGTGGAATCGACAAGATGCAAGTTTAGAGAACAATCATCAAATTCACGGAAACCTAAAAAATCACACAAGGTTTTTGGAATCATGGAAACACTAGCACCCAAATCACACAAAACATAGCATTCATGATCTTTAATTTTAATTTTAATAGTAGGTTCCCACTCATCATAAAGTATTCTAGGGATAGAAACTTCCAACTCAAGTTTTTTTTCATAAGATTGCATTAAAGCATCAACGATATGTTTGGTAAAAGCTTTATTTTGACTATAAGCATGAGGAGAATTTAGCACGGATTGCAACAAGGAAATACAATCTATTAAAGAGCAATTATCATAATTAAATTCCCTGAAATCCAAGATAGTGGGTTCATTGATATCTAAAGTTTTGACCTCTTCAATCCCACTTTTACCAACTTTTGCATCAAGATCTAAAAACTCCGAATTTTTGGGACGCCTTCTAACTAAAGTTGACTCATCTCCAGTCCCATCATTATCAAGATTCATATTGCAAAACAAAGATTTAATAGGGGACACATCAATAACTTTTAGATCTTCATCTTTATTCTCATAAAAATTAGAAGAACACGCTTTTACAAAGCAATCTTTCTTAGCACGCATCCTAGCGGTTCTTTCTTTGCACTCATCAATGGAAATTCTCATGGCTTTGAGAGACTCATTGATATCATGCTTAGGTGGAATAGATCTAAGTTTCAAAGAATCAACATCAAGAGAAATTATATCCATGTTCCTAGCCAATTCATCAATCTTAGGCAATTTTTCTTCAAGCAAAGCACTGAAATTCTTTTGAGAAATCATAAATTCTTTAACACTAGTCTCAAAATCAGAGGGCATCTTATTAAAATTTCCATAAGAGTTGTTGTAGGAATTACCATAATTATTAGAGGAATTACTAGAATACGACCTAGGATTAAAGTTTCCTCTATAAGCGTTGTTACCAAAATTATTCCTACCAACAAAATTCACATCCATAGATTCATTATTATTCTCAATCAAAGTAGACAAAGCCATATCATTAGGATCAGAAGAAACACTCTTATTAGCAAACAATTTCATAAGTTCATCCATCTTTCCACTCAAAACATTGATTTCTTCAATCACATGAACATTTTTACTAGTAGATCTTTCAGTGTGCCATTGAGAATAATTAACCATAATATTATCTAGGAGTTTAGTAGCTTCTCCTAAAGTGATTTCCATAAAAGTGCCTCCCACGGCCGAATCTAAAAGATTTCTAGAAGCAAAATTCAATCCGGCATAAAAAAGTTGTATAATCATCCTCAAATTCAAACCATGAGTAGGGCAATTACGTATCATTAATTTCATCCTCTCCCAAGCTTGTGCAACATGTTCATGATCAAGTTGCTTAAAATTCATAATATCGTTTCTAAGGGAGATGATTTTAGCGGGAGGAAAATACTTAGAGATAAAAGCATCTTTGCACTTATTCCAAGAATCAATACTATTTTTAGGCAAAGATGAAAACCAAGTTTTAGCACGATCTCTAAGCGAAAAGGGAAATAGCTTCAATTTAACAATATCATTGTCCACATCTTTCTTCTTCTGCATATCACATAAATCAACGAAGCTATTTAGATGGGTAGCAGCATCTTCACTAGGAAGGCGGCGAATTGATCTTTCATGACAAGATTCAACAAAGAAGCATTAATTTCACAAGATTCAACATCGGTAAGAGGAGCAATCGAAATGCTAAGAAAATCATTGCTGTTGGTATTGGTAAAGTCACACAATTTAGTATTGTCTTGAGCCATCGTGACAAACAAGCAATCCAACACACAAGCAAACAAGAGGCAAGCGAAAAAGAGGCGAACGGAAAAGAGGGCGAATAAAACGGCAAGGGTGAAGTGGGGGAGAGGAAAACGAGAGGCAAATGTCAAATAATGTAATGCGAGGAATAAGAATTTGTGATGGGTACTTGGTATGTCTTGACTTGTGCGTAGACTCCCCGGCAACGGCGCCAGAAATCCTTCTTGCTACCTCTTGAGCACTTCATTGGTTTTCCCTTGAAGAGGAAAGGGTGATGCAGTAAAGTAGCGTAAGTATTTCCCTCAGTTTTTGAGAACCAAGGTATCAATCCAGTAGGAGACCACGCTCGAGTCCCACGCACCTACACAAACAAATAAGAACCTTGCAACCAACGCGATAAAGCGGTTTTCAATCCCTTCACGGCCACTTGCAAAAGTGAGATCTAATAGAGATGATAAGATAATATTTTTGGTATTTTCATGATAAAGACTAAAAGTAAAGAAAGCAAAATAAACGGCACCAGAAATAGCTTGTTGACGGGAGATTGATATGATGGAAAATAGACCCGGGGGCCGTAGGTTTCACTAGTGGCTTCTCTCATGATAGCATAAGTATTACGGTGGGTGAACAAATTACTGTCGAGCAATTGATAGAATTAAGCATAGTTAAGAGAATATCTAGGTATGATCATGTATATAGGCATCACGTCCGTGACAAGTACACCGACTCTTGCCTGCATCTACTACTATTACTCCACACATTGACAACTATCCAGCATGCATCTAGAGTATTAAGTTCATAAGAACAGAGTAACGCTTTAAGAAAGATGACATGATGTAGAGGGATAAACTCATGCAATATGATATAAACCCCATCTTTTTATCCTCGATGGTAACAATACAATACGTGTCGTTTCCCCTACTGTCACTGGGATCGAGCACCGCAAGATTGAACCCAAAGCTAAGCACTTCTTCCATTGCAAGAAAGATCAATCTAGTAGGCCAAACCAAACTGATAATTCAAAGAGACTTGCAAAGATAACCAATCATACATAAAAGAATTCAGAGGAGATTCAAATATTGTTCATAGATAATCTTGATCATAAACCGACAATTCATCGGATCTCGACAAACACACCGCAAAAGAAGAGTTACATCAAATAGATCTCCAAGAGAATCGAGGAGAACTTTGTATTAGATCCAAGGAGAGAGAAGAAGCCATCTAGCTAATAACTATGGACCCGAAGATCTAAGGTAAACTACTCACACATCATCGGAGAGGCTATGGTGTTGATGTAGAAGCCCTCCGTGATCAATGCCCCCTCCGGTGGAGCGTCGAAAAAGGCCCCAAGATGGGATCTCACGGGTACAGAAGGTTGCGGCGGTGGAAATAGGGTTTTGGCTCCGTATATGATGTTTCCAGGGTATATGAGTATATATAGGCGAAGGAGGTCGGTCAGGAGAGCTACGAGGGGCCCATGAGGGTGGAAGGCGCGCCCAGGGGGTAGGCGCGCCCCCTGCCTCGTGGCCTCCTTGTTGATTGCTTGACATCCACTCCAAGTCCTCTGGATCACGTTTGTTCCGAAAATCACGTTCCCGAAGGTTTCATTCCGTTTGGACTCCATTTCATATCCTTTTCCTTCGAAACACTGAAATAGGCAAAAAAATAGCAATTTGGGCTGGGCCTCCGGTTAATAGGTTAGTCCCAAAAATAATATAAAAGTGTATAATAAAGCCCATTAAATGTCCAAAACAGAATATATAATAGCACAATCAAAAATTATAGATACGTTGGACACGTATCACTTGCGGTTCTAGCTCGCCCCGCCTCCGCTTGTTGGCAGCCCCGTTCTCCACCTCCAGAGTCTCCTCGTCAGCGGCGCTTTCTGATAGAAATGGAAGTACATGGAATATTTAATTAAAACAGGGCAATAGAAAAGTGTATTGGTAACTAGAAGTTCTTAGGTAGGAATATAGTAAGAAAAGGGAATAATAATTGGTTGCTTAAATACTACACAATTCATTTGACATTGCTGGTTAAGTCGACATATGCAGATAGTTGAAAAGAAAACTTACTTCTAACAAAGTCTGGATGGATGATTTTGTCGGGGAAGTTAGCATATATCTCATGACCAGGCCCTTCTATGTGCAGTGCAATTTTAGTGCCAGCTTTCAGTACATAAAACTTTGCAATTTCATTCCAAAAGCCAGTGGCAAAATAGGAGTCACCATGTTCATCAAGTCTTACAGTAGCAACGATTGTAAATCCATGGTTTGTGTGCAGTATGACATCCGTGGAGCCTTGATCTATGTAAAGGGAAAAATTGTGCACTACATAATCTGTTGCATAGCGAGGGATGTCCTGCAGAAAATGGTCGGAATGTTAAATAAAATATGGTAACATGCAAATATGGGCCCAAATTGAAAGAACTGTACAACAGTTGAAATCGAAGGACAAAAATCTATAATTAAACAGATAGGGTAAACATGATGTCATGGAAAAATGAGAGTAATCGAAAGAACGATACATCATTAATTCGCCTAATATAGAAAGAAGAGGGGGAAAATCCCCTTTAACGTATATGGTGCATGTGGCACCTTTTATCCAAATGTAGCAATATTTAGAATATGTTCAGGAAAGTAGGCCATGCCAACCGATTTAGGGTGAGATTGAACATACCGCACGCATCCTCAAGTTATCTGGTATGATGAGATGGAATCTCTGGCGGCGGTCGTCATGTCCTGAAGTGTCGGCGCACTGTACATTCTATGAATGAAAGAAAACCCTCAAATCAGCTCGAATAAAAATGAAATCACGGCGATTTCCGTCGGGTGATTAAAGGAGGCAGATGAACTGGGATAAGAGATGAGACAATATCTCATTAAATTAATTACCTCATCGTCCATGAGAAAGAACCGTCAGTATGGCAGATTCCCCAACCGAGCGGAGCTAGGTCAACCGCGAGCAGCGTCAAGAAAGTCGATGGCGATAGGCGGCGGCAAGCGGAAGTGACGAAATGCGGTGGGCTTTGCCGGCAGCCTGGGGGCGGCGGCATGCGTCGATCTAAGTGTTTACCGCCGCGATAAGCGGTGCATGGCATAGACGCGGAGGAGCTTGTGCAGTTGTGAATGGGGACCGTACCGGATGGGGTGGCGGGCGGGGTGAGGGGTTTTGTGACGTGGGGATGGTGAGGGTTTTCTTTTTTCTTTTTTGAATTGGGTGGTGAGGGTTTTCTGTCCCACAAAGAATTTTGGGGGCGACGGTTTGCTAGAGCGAACCGTGTGTGATTGACACAACAGGAAAAATGAAAGCCATTGCACACGGTTCCAATTTTGGGAACCGTGTGTGATTGACGTACTACCCCCGTTTCCTGGTTTATTGGTCCCCCTTTGAAATTTTTACCAAATTTTGACCAAATATTTAACATACTCAGACATAGATAATAAGCGTACATGTACATAAGCATAGTTCAACCATAAGTACATAGTTCAACCGTCATTAAGCATACTCAAGCGTACATAGTTTGATCCATCCCACATCTCATCTCACATGCGGCCGGCACGATCCTGAAGCGTCTCCAGGTACTCGGCGTATGCGCCGTGCGCCACCCTCCGAGAATACTTCTGCTTGAAGGAGCCAACGACCCGTCCTCTTGCATGCGCCAGAACACTTAGATACGCGTCATGAAGCTTGTGGTTGCAAAATGGGCATCCATGGCCGTCATTCCAGGTCCTAATACGCCTGTTATGCATTCCCGCATAAAACTCCCTCAGGATTCGCCTCTTGTACCTCCTCTGGGCATCTTCATCCTCGCTGTCCACATCGTCAGACAACACCTATACAAATAGTAAAACAAATATGGCATCAAATCACTGATTACATGCCGTGAAGTAGGATTAGGAATTTATGGCTATTTATTTATACATATCTAGAGATTATGGTTCAATTTTTAAGCATAGTCATCTATGTACAGACCAATCTTGAAGAAAATAATGGCACAAACATATGTAGGTCATTCAAAATCAATTGTCAAGTCCTTCCTAGGAATTATTAGCACGAACACTAACCCTAGTCGGATTACTAACAGAAATCATGTGCACAGATGAAACAACTATCACTTATCACCTGTACCATTCAAACAATCAATGCACTACAGAGAACTAACGAAACTTACTCAGATTTCATGGATTGGGAGATCATAACCACATGATTTCTATTCCAGAAAGGGGGAGGCAAGAGTAACCAGAGAAACCATAGGATCTATTTGACACATAAATGGGTATAGATGACTAACCAGCTGTCTGTCATCGTCGGAGTCGTCGCCGGAGTGGTCGTCAGAGTCGGTGTGGAACTCCGCCTCCGGCTGTGGAAGCTCGACGCCATCGACGACGTCAGGATACAGCGATAACTCGCCGGCGGTGACGGCAACCTCTGTCTCCATCTCCACGCCGTGCTCCGGTGCTTTAGCAGCCCTGGCGTCGCCACTCCCTCCGATGGGGTGCTTGGGTGGCATCCTCATACACTAACGGCTTTTAGGACTAAGAGCGGCGTCGAGGACGCAAGCGGAGTGTGTGTACATAGCGAGGATGGGGGTGCGGCCACTCGGGCGCACCATTAATATGGAGTAGTGCGAGTTGTGGGAGAGAGGCGGGCGGCGATCAAACCGATGGCTCGCCTCCCGGTGAGCTTACGCGCTGGACTGCTGGCATGCCTACCAAAGTTTCACACAGCTACTCGCACGCCTCCCGATGACACTGCACCGCGAGCACGCCTCCGTCAATTCACACACCTGCACGCACGCCTCCCCGTCTGCCTGCGCGGCGGACTGCTCGCATGCATCCCGTCAACTCACGCCTGCTCGCACGCCACACGGGTCGCGCGGAGGCATGTATATTGTTTTTCTATTTGGATGATTAATGCTGCCGCTTTATTGCTTAGCCGAAGCATGGCACGTATCCATTGTTGGTCTAACGCTCACGGTTCGAATAAATAATCCGTTTGGGATATTGGTTCCCAATTATTAATAATCTCCCGTCTGTAATTAGATAAAGATTACATCAAAACTGGTCTCAAATTTGACAAAAAAGTATAATGCCACTTTGTATTGGTGTCCATATGACAACACGATAAGTTTCATGAACTTCAAATACGTTTTGGATGTACTAGAATTTAAAAATCAAGATGCACAATGTTTGAAATTTGTTGCACGGGGAGTAAACATGCACCCAGTGAGACACATGTATTTTTGCAATCCATTTAGGTAAACTGTCATGTGTGCATGTAGCTCAAATTTGATTTTTGCACATTATACCCGTAGGAAATCAATCAATCAATTTACTAAAACGTCTTAATGATCTCTGCGATTTTTTGAAATTAAAACGTCCCTCCTTTGGTAACATGTATGTTCACCGCGAGATAATTAATTTAACATGCATCGTAGATGCGGTGGATTCGCGGTGTGTGTGTGTGTGTGGGTGTGTGTGTGTCTGGGGGTGGCGGGTGGCTCGCAGTACACTACGAGTTGTGAGCCACCGTGTGGGTTGGCCGTTTTGTTAGGCAGGCCGGGGCCACATCAGAGTCGTGAAAATCGTTATTTAAAACATTACACAACCCTTTCATACATAAATGTTTTGGCCACATGCAGTCGATGGTTGTCCTACACGACACTCGATACTCGCGTGTGACGCTTTCTGTGGGCTCGCGAGGTCGTCGTCCATCACTTTGACGAACAGCCGGCAGTGAGGTTAATTTGACCAGCAAGGTAGAATCTTTTTTGTTTGTGTTATGGTGATATATCGTATGTGTCGAAGAGGTGGGAGGGTACTAGCATATATACTATATGTACGCGTCCGTGAACAAGTACGCCTCACTCAGTGTTGGGACTTTTTGGTTACCGAGGCACGTGCCACATCAAAATTGTGAAATTGGTTATTCAAACATCACACAACACCTTTTTGGGCCACATGCATATCCTAGCTAGGACACTCACGTGTGACGCTTCCATCTGTGGGCCCACGAGGCCATCGTCGATGCATGCATGCATCACTTTGACCTACATCGGGAGAGGTTAATTAATTTCACCATCGATGAGGATTCTTTTGGGTTGTACATATATTACGGTAGGATCATATAGTATGCAGTGAAGAGGGGGGAACGGGACCATCATATGTAGTATGCTTGATATGAACCTCAGTCTGTATGGTGCATGGTTTATGGTTTTTGAGGCATGTGGCACATCAAAGTTGTGCATTTTGGGTATTCAACATATATATGTTTGGCCCACATGCAAAGCGGTGATGGTTGTCCTCTCGCACCCACTTAAGCAGTGATCAACGATATCGATGCTTTCGATCTGTGGGCCCGCTTGGTCCATCGATACTTTTTGCCTGACAACAAGGGAGGTTAATTTGACTTAGGAGGGGATTATTATTTTTGCTCTGGGATGACATGCATGATACAATTTGAGCACACACACATGCATGTGTCCGCATGAATCCCTCCCATCGAGTCGAAGTGGCTAGTACAACGACACATCATGAACCGATCTCACTCTGTGTGGGGAGCTAGTGTACGACTTTTGACACACGCACCACATCAATGTTGTGTATTCATTCATGCATGCACGCATCACCTCCATACATATGCATGTAGTGGTTGCCTTAGAACGATAAACTCCCTCGCGTGGTTATCGCGACAAGCCTATATATTTGTGGAACCGCGTGGACATCCATGATCACCTTGACCAACAACAAGATAGGTTACCATGGCAGATTCTTTCATTTGGTTCATGTTATCATAGTATAGGTCATGGTGAGATTTAGACCTAATTAAGTTTGAGCGCATATATTATGCACGCATGCATGCATGAATCCCCTTCGTTGGCTTGAAGTGTGGTGTAACATACATATGCATCGTCAACCTAACCCTCACTCAGTGTGTGGATTTCTAGTTCAAAATCACAGTGCCACATCAAATTTGTTCCATTGTTGCTCAAAAACACACCTCTCCATACATATGTTTGGGCCACACGCATGTAGTGGTTGTCTTTGGGGACTAGCTACTTTCGTGATTATTGGCGAGCTAGCCCATCTCCGGGGTCGCATAGACGGCCATCACTTTGACCAACAACAAGAGAGAGGTTGTACGACCAAGGTGGATTATTCTTGGTCCGTTTTACGATCCATCTTGGTGAGATATATGCCTCTCTGGCCCGCCGACTAAAAGTGTGTGGGGGGTTGCTACTTTGCACTTTGCTAGTTGAACCTCGGCTGGGGGCGCATGCATTCATATCTTAGGATTCCCTTCATGGCGACACGAGGGGGTGGGGGCTGCTAGCTACTTCGCACTTTGCTAGGTGAACCTCGGTTGGGGGGAGGGGGCATGCATTCATAGCTTAGGATTCCCATCGTGCCGACACGAGGGGGGCTGCTAGCTACTTTGCACTTTGCTAGGGTGAACCTCAGTTGGGGGGCATGCATTCATAGCTTAGGATTCCCTTCGAGCCGACACAAGGGTGGGGGCTGCTAGCTACTTCGCACTTTGCTAGGGTGAACCTTGGTTGGGGGCATGCATTCATAGCTTAGGATTCCCTTCGTGCCAACACGAGGGAGGGGGGCTGCTAGCTACTCCGCACTTTGCTAGGTGAATGACCTCGGTTGGGGGGCATGCATTCATAGCTTAGGATTCCCTTCGTGCCGACACGAGGGAGGAGGGGGCTGCTAGTGAAAGCACAAGTGCTCCCTGGGTGATTTTGGTAATTAATGTCAACATATCTCTTATTGGACTAATGTTTCTATCTAGTATGTTTCAGATAAGTTCAACAATGGAGTGGCGTGGACAAGAGGATGTGGAACCCCTTCTAGTGCCAAAAGACAAAGGATTGGCTCAAGCTCAAAGCTCAGGACTCTACATTTTCTATTTTAGTGATCCAAGATCACATTGAGTCCATAGGAAAGCCAATACTATTAAGAAGGGATGAGGTGTTTCTTAATGGCTTACTTGCTCAAAAGTGCTTAGTGATATGCTCCAAAGCCCTCAACCACTTTCTCATTTCCACATCTGTCCCAAACCCAAAAAGTCCAACTTGGCCTCACCGATTCTTTCTATCCGGCGCCACCGTGTTCAGTTGACATAGCCATTGCCAGAAACCCTAATCAGTTCGGTCTCACTGATGGGATCTCGGTCTCACCGAGATGGGCTTGCAAACTCTCTGTTGCCTATTGCAATAATTTCGGTCCCACCGAGATATGCAACGGTCCCACCGAGTTTGCTTGGCGAACTCTCTGTTTCGCTCATTACCAAAATTGGTCCCACCGAGTTTGCGTAATCGGTCAAACCGAGTTTTGGATTTACCCTAACCCTAGCACATCGGTCCCACCGAGTTGATCCAGTCAGTCCCACCGAAACACCTAACGGTCACATTATGAACCAATTCGGTCTGGCCGAGTTCTCTGATTCGGTCCCACCGAGTTTGGTGATTTGTGTGTAACGGTTAGATTTTGTGTGGAGGCTATATATACCCCTCCACCCACTCTTCATTTGTGGAGAGATCCATCAGAACATGCCTACACTTCCAACACATATTTTCTGAGAGAGAACCACCTATACTTGTGTTGAGGTCAAGATATTCCATTCCAACCACATAAATCTTGATCTCTAGCCTTCCCTAAGTTTCTTTCCACTCAAATCTTCTTTCTACCAAATCCAATCCTATGAGAGAGAGTTGAGTGTTGGGGAGACTATCATTTGAAGCACAAGAGCAAGGAGTTCATCATCAACACACCATTTGTTACTTCTTGGAGAGTGGTGTCTCCTAGATTGGCTAGGTGTCACTTGGGAGCCTCCGACAAGATTGTGGAGTTGAACCAAGGAGTTTGCAAGGGCAAGGAGATCGCCTACTTCGTGAAGATCTACCCTAGTGAGGCAAGTCCTTCGTGGGCGACGGCCATGGTGGGATAGACAAGGTTGCTTCTTCGTGGACCCTTCGTGGGTGGAGCCCTCCGTGGACTCGCGCAACCGTTACCCTTCGTGGGTTGAAGTCTCCATCAACGTGGATGTATGATAGCACCACCTATTGGAACCACGGATAAAAAATCTCCGTGTCTCCAAATTGTGTTTGCATACTCCAATCCCTTCTCTTTACTTTCTTGCAACTTTCATGCTTTACTTTCCGCTGCTCATATACTCTTTGTATGCTTGCATGCTTGCTTGATATGTATTGTGAATGTTTAAACTTGTGCTAAAACTCCACATAAACCTAAAGAATTAAAAACTGCAACTTTTCTTGATTAGAGTCTATTCACCCCCCCCCCCTCTAGACACCTCTTCTCGATCCTTTCAATTGGTATCAGAGCTTTGGTCTCCATTGCCTTGGTTTAAACACATTTGGAGGAAGATGGATGTGTCTACTTTGGGGAGTCTTAGACGTAGAGTGCCTATTCTTGATGGAGAGTTCTTCTATGAGTGGAAAAATGAAATGCTTGAGATTTTCAATGAATATCATTTGAACAAGTACATTACTAGTCCTTGTGCACCTCATATTGATCCTTTGCATCCTACACCCGAAGAGGATCTTGACATGATTCGCAATCTTAGAACTATCAATCTTATCATTAGAGGATTGCCCAAAAATTTGATTCCTAGTTTGCCTACTCTTGATTGTGCCTATACTATGTGGAGATTTCTTGAGGAACGATTTCCAAATTATTCCTTGAAAATTTTAGACGAAATTCTAGTGATCCAAGCTTTGGTGATTGTCTATTTGAGCTTACCAATCTCATGCTTGCCAAAGGAGATGTTGGAATCATTAGCAATATCATCTCCGAAGCTATTAGAATTCATAAATATAACCATAGCAATGATCATTTATCTAATGAATTACCCTCTCTAGGAGTTGATCAATCACAAGATGATGTTGAACATGGATACTATGATGAGGATGATGATAGTGACTATGATCTTGATGATGCAATGAGACACTTTGGTCTTATGGCAAATCTTCGCGGCTACATGGCTGGAGGAAAGGAATGGGTCCTTGATAGTGGATGTACTGATCATATGACCGGAGATAAAGATATGTTCCGTGAGCTTGCTGAAAACGACGGCCCTCGAAAGTATGTCACTTTTGGTGATAACTCAAAGGGTAAGGTGGTTGGCCTGGGTAAGGTGGCCATCTCACATGATAGCTCCATACAAAATGCCATGCTCGTTGAATCTCTTGGGTACAATTTACTTTCAGTATCAAGACTTGCTGATTTCGGTTTCCATGTCCTGTTTACTGAGGTAGATTGCCAAGTGTTTCGAAGAGACAATCGTAAAATGTTCTTTACTGGTATACGTAGAGGTGATCTTTACATAGTTGATTTCACTAAAAAGGCTCAACCTAGAACTTGCTTAATTGCTAAATCTTCTAAGGGTTGGTTGTGGCATAAAAGGCTAGGTCTGTGGGTATGCGAAATCTTGATAAGCTTATTAAGGGTGATCATATCCTTGGAATAAAAGATGTCATATTTGACAAGGATAGACTTTGTAGTGCTTGTCAGGCAGGAAAACAGGTCGGAGGAAGTCATCGCGCTAAGAACATCATGACCACGAGAAGACCACTCGAGCTACTTCACATGGATCTCTTTGGTCCCAATGCCTACAAGAGTCTCGGTAGTAACTCATTTGGTCTAGTCATAGTTGATGATTTTTCAAGATTTACGTGGGTGTTCTTTCTTGATGACAAATCGCAGGTCCAAAAGATCTTCAAAAACTTCACTAGGAAGGCCCAAAATCAATTTGACGTGAAGATCAAGAAGGTTCGGAGCGACAACGGAACGGAGTTCAAGAACGCAAATGTGGATACCTTTCTTGACGAAGAGGGGATTTCACACGAGTTCTCGGCTACGTACACACCTCAACAAAATGGAGTTGTTGAGAGGAAGAACCGGACTCTTATTGAGATGGCAAGAACGATGCTTGATGAGTACAAGACTCCAAAACACTTTTGGGCGGAAGAGGTTGAGACGGCTTGTCATGCAACAAATCGCTTGTATCTTCACAAGCTACTCGGCAAGACGGCATACGAGCTCCTCACCGGTAACAAACCCCAAGTTGGATACTTTCGAGTATTCGGCTCAAAGTGCTACATTCTTGATAAGCATCGTCGTTCTAAATTTGCTCCTAAATCTCATGAAGGTTTCCTACTTGGTTATGGCTCAAACTCTCACACTTACCGTGTCTACAACAATTTCACCCGGAAGGTTGAAGAGACGGTAGATGTGAAGTTTGATGAATCTAACGGCTCGCAAGTAGAGCAATTGCCAATTGATGTAGGAGACAAAGACCCTTCGGAAGCAATCCAAGACTTGTCTATTCGCAAGATTCATCCAACGGAGGTGAAGGAGAGTACCTCGTCCGTCCAAGTGGAAGCTTCCACATCACGACAAGGTGAACCAAGAATTGATACGAAAGCATCCACAAGCGGGGCACACCAGGACGAAGAAAACGAGGAAGTACACCAAGATGAACATCAACAACCTCCTTCTCCACTACAACAAGAGAATGACAATGTCAACAATGAAGAAGACCAAGAAGAAGAACAAGATGAAGAGGATGTTTCACCCCGAGCCAAGCCAAAGCTTCCACGAGTTCGAGCAAGAATCGTCAAAGACCATCCCGTCGAGCAAATCTACAATGATATCCAAACCGGGAGAATCACTCGCTCTAAAACTCGTTTGGCTAACTTTTGTGAACGTTACTCATTCATCTCTAGCATTGAACCTATGAAGGTTGAAGAAGCATTGGAAGATCCGGATTGGATTAACGCTATGCATGAAGAGCTACACAACTTTGAGAGAAACCAAGTATGGACATTGGTCGAGAAGCCCGACAACAACCACAACATCATTGGTACCAAATGGGTGTTTCGCAACAAGCAAGATGAAGATGGTCAAGTCGTCCGCAACAAAGCACGCCTAGTAGCCCAAGGCTACACTCAAGTCGAAGGTATGGACTACGGTGAGACATATGCTCCCGTTGCTAGACTTGAGTCCATTCGCATCTTACTTGCTTATGCTAATCACCATGATATAACCTTGTACCAAATGGAAATTAAAAGTGTTTTTCTAAATGGTGAAATTGAGGAGGAAGTTTATGTTAAGCAACCTCCCGGCTTTGTCAATCCTAAGAAACCTAATCATGTTTACAAACTTCACAAAGCCCTTTATGGTCTTAAACAAGCTCCTAGAGCTTGGTATAAATGCTTGACAAAGTTCCTTATTGAAAAAGGCTTTGAAATTGGTAAAATTGATTCTACTCTTTTTACTAAAAGGGTTAATGGAGAACTATTTGTGTGCCAAATTTATGTTGATGATATTATATTTGGTTCAACTAACCCTCATTTTAGTGAGAAGTTTGGAAAGCTAATGTCCAAGAAGTTTGAGATCTCTATGATGAGTGAACTCAAATTCTTTCTTGGTTTGCAAATCAAGCAAACTAAGGAAGTACCTTTGTCTCTCAAACAAGGTACACCAAGGACTTATTCAAGAAGTTCAATATGCAAGAATGCAAAGGTATGTCTACACCCATGCCTACTAGTGGACATCTTGATTTGGCCAAAGATGGTGAACCGGTTGATCAAAAAGTTTACCGCTCTATGATTGGTTCATTATTATATCTATGTGCCTCTCGTCCTGATATTATGCTGAGTGTGTGCATGTGTGCACGATATCAAGCGGCCCCTAAAGAGTGTCATCTTAAGGCTGTGAAAAGGATAGTGAGATACTTAATACACACACCAAACTTTGGCATTTGGTATCCTAAGAGGTCTTCTTTCGATCTTGTTGGCTACTCCGATTCGGACTATGCCGGAGACAAGGTTGATAGAAAGTCCACTTCGGGTACTTGTCAATTTCTTGGTAGATCTCTTGTGTCTTGGTCCTCCAAGAAACAAAACTCGGTATCCTTATCCACCGCCGAAGCAGAATACATTGCCGCTGGTTCATGTTGTGCTCAACTACTTTGGATGACCCAAACTCTTAAAGATTATGGGATATATGTGAAACATGTTCCATTGCTTTGTGACAATGAAAGTGCTATCAAGATTTCTCACAATCCCGTGCAACATTCTCGAACTAAGCATATTGAAGTTCATCATCATTTCATTCGAGATCACGTTGCTAAAGGGGACATTGATCTTAAGCATGTTCTTACCGATAAGCAATTAGCGGATATATTCACCAAACCGCTTGATGAGAAAGTCTTTTGCCGTTTGAGAGGTGAATTGAACATCATTGATGCTTCAAACTTGGAGTAGGAACTCCATTTGGATACATGCAAGGCATGAACCTTTGACTAATCCTTGATATTTCTCTCATGATGCTATCTATATGTTTTGGATATTCTTGCACCCTTGCATGCAATCTAACCCTTGTAGGTACTTGGATGAATCAAAATCCACGAAATTGCAACTCACTCATATCTTGAGCAATTTCATCACCAAGTCTCTACACAATGGTGGTTGAAGACAAGGAAGCACAAAAACCCTCAAATATATCCTTTGACCAATTCTATGTTAAATTTTATGATTGTCATTTTGGATACACAAGTGCTCTTCCTTGCAAAACTAACCCATGTAGGTAGATGAACTCAAATTCCAAGTGGTGCTCCCAACTCTTGATGAGCTACATCAACCTTGAGCAACCCACACAAGTTCAACTACATGACCGAGATCAACACCACCACCCAAGGTATGGTATTCCATCTTAGAGAAGCTTAACTCCAAGTCATGGGGCAAAGCAACTCAACAAGATGTGAATACATCAAGATGCTTAAACGAAAAATGGTAACCCCATTTTGAGCTTAAACGATGAGTATGACCAAAGATCAAGTGATCTCACTTGACTCCTAAGTCAATATACTCTAACATAGGTGACTTTGTCACCGCCCAATTCTAGATGAAGTTCTCTTGTGTTTCCTCTTGAATTTGTCTCATGCATATGTGTTTCCCCTTTCAAAAAAAGCTTCATCTAGATCTTTTCATTTCTTTTTTTTCTTTTTGTTCTGCATTTTCTGCATCCAATTCATTGCAAATCTTTCAGCTAATTCCTTGCAAATCCTTGTGAGATCTTACTTGCCTAGTGAGCTGAGGTGACAAGTGTTTTCACTGTGATGAACTCGGTCACACCGATTTGTTTCTTTCGGTCCAACCGAATCCTTTCGGTGCAACCAAAGCACACAACTCGGAGCTACCGATTTCACTGCAAAAAAGACAACTTGCCACTTGTTCCTGTATTGTTTTTGCTCCAGCTCCACTCAATGATTCTTGTCCTCTACCAGCATCACATTCGCCTTGCTGCTGTGTTCTGTGACTCAAGGACCAAACCCTTTTGTAACAAAATCCAAAAGAGCCCTTCTTGGAAATTGATGTCAAAGGGGGAGAGAGAGTTCACATCAAAGCTTAATCATTTCTATAGGGGGAGAGAATACTCACGGGGAGAGAGTAAGAAACCCCAGATGCTTGGTGTTCAAGAGGAGAGAAGTCACATGTCTTTAAGAGGGGAAAGACATGTTCATATTTGATTATTTACATGCTCTATTTTCCTTCTTTGCTTTGATTTTCTATTCCCTATCTTCTCCCAATATCCCATGCAAGATTCAGGGGGAGCAAGACATCTAAGGGAAGGAAATCCTCGAATTCTTTGCACATCTTTACCTTTGGGGACATGTCTATATCCAATAGAGTACTCGGTACTCACTCTCTACATGTTATCCCAGTCTTGGTACTCTTGTGGTTTCTTCTGTTTGCTCTGGCTATTAGATGTATCTGTGTTATCTAACCTTGTTTACTCAGGTTCATTCTTTACAAAGACAACTCAAAGACCACAAGGTAAGTATATGCATCTCAGTCATGTGTATGAGGATCTCTTGCTGTTGTACATACTATTTGCAAGAAGGACTCATGAGCATGAAGGTACATTTCCTATACTTACATCATTCACTCTGATGCATATAGCCAAGATACATGTAACACATGGCTTACTCTGTCATGCTTATGCATTCACATGCTCCTATTTTCATATTTATATGATTGCATACATATAGGGGGAGCCTTTGTATGTTACATGTCTTTCCAAAGCTTTACTTGTTGTTCTCTATATCTTTATCTAAAGCTTTGATGTATGTTGTCATCAATTACCAAAAAGGGGGAGATTGAAAGCACAAGTGCTCCCTGGGTGATTTTGGTAATTAATGTCAACATATCTCTTGTTGGACTAATGTTTCTATCTAGTATGTTTCAGATAAGTTCAACAATGGAGTGGCGTGGACAAGAGGATGTGGAACCCCTTCAAGTGCCAAAAGACAAAGGATTGGCTCAAGCTCAAAGCTCAGGACTCTACATTTTCTATTTTAGTGATCCAAGATCACATTGAGTCCATAGGAAAGCCAATACTATTAAGAAGGGATGAGGTGTTGCTTAATGGCTTACTTGCTCAAAAGTGCTTAGTGATATGCTCCAAAGTCCTCAACCACTTTCTCATTTCCACATCTCTCCCAAACCCAAAAAGTCCAACTCGGCCTCACCGATTCTTTCTATCCGGCGCCACCGAGTTCAGTTGACATAGCCACTGCCAGAAACCCTAATCAGTTCGGTCTCACCGATGGGATCTTGGTCTCACCGAGATGGGCTTGCAAACTCTCTATTGCCTATTGCAATAATTTCGGTCCCACTGAGATATGCAATCGGTCCCACCAAGTTTGCTTGGCGAACTCTCTGTTTCGCTCATTACCAAAATCGGTCCCACCGAGTTTGCGTAATCGGTCAAACCGAGTTTTGATTTACCCTAACCCTAGCACATCGGTCCCACCGAGTTGATCCAGTCGGTCCCACCGAAACACCTAACGGTCACATTATGAACCAATTCGGTCTGACCGAGTTCTCTGATTCGGTCCCACCGAGTTTGGTGATTTGTGTGTAACGGTTAGATTTTGTGTGGAGGCTATATATACCCCTCCACCCACTCTTCATTCGTGGAGAGAGCCATCAGAACATGCCTACACTTCCAACACATATTTTCTGAGAGAGAACCACCTACACTTGTGTTGAGGTCAAGATATTCCATTCCAACCACATAAATCTTGATCTCTAGCCTTCCCCAAGTTGCTTTCCACTCAAATCTTCTTTCTACCAAATCCAATCCTATGAGAGAGAGTTGAGTGTTGGGGAGACTATCATTTGAAGCACAAGAGCAAGGAGTTCATCATCAACACACCATTTGTTACTTCTTGGAGAGTGGTGTCTCCTAGATTGGCTAGGTGTCACTTGGGAGCCTCCGACAAGATTGTGGAGTTGAACCAAGGAGTTTATAAGGGCAAGGAGATCGCCTACTTCGTGAAGATCTACCCTAGTGAGGCAAGTCCTTCGTGGGCGACGGCCATGGTGGGATAGACAAGGTTGCTTCTTCGTGGACCCTTCGTGGGTGGAGCCCTCCATGGACTCGCGCAACCATTACCCTTCGTGGGTTTAAGTCTCCATCAACGTGGATGTATGATAGCACCACCTATCGGAACCATGAATAAAAAATCTCCGTGTCTCCAAATTGCGTTTGCATACTCCAATCCCTTCTCTTTACTTTCTTGCAACTTGCATTCTTTACTTTCCGCTGCTCATATACTCTTTGTATGCTTGCATGCTTGCTTGATATGTATTGTGAATGTTTAAACTTGTGCTAAAACTCCACATAAACCTAAAGAATTAAAAACCACAGCTTTTCTTGATTAGAGTCTATTCACCCCCCCCCCTCTAGACACCACTTCTCGATCCTTTCAGCTAGCTACTTCGCACTTTGCTAGCTGAACCTCGGTTGGGGGGGAGGGGGCATGCATTCATAGCTTAGGATTCCCTTCGTGCCGACACGAGGGGGGTGGGGGCAAGCAATATAGTGAGCTTTGTGAGAGAGGTGCCACATCGAAGTTGCATTTGGTATTTGAAAATCAAACCACCCTTTTGATACATAAATTTGGTCCACATGCAAGTGTGTTCGTGTTCTGACCCTCTCCCATGTCATTTTTCGCCAAATTTATGAACATTAGACAAGTCGGATGATGCAACAGACACGGTTCACTCAAACTATCCGTGTGCCACGCTGGTGCACCTGTCACGCACACATCCGCACAGTACATTGGGCTCCACGAGGCTCCCCCTCTCAAAAATATCTACCCGCCTCGAGGGTTTTTCTGTTTCATAACACACGGTTGTTATCTCCGGACCGTGTGCGATGTTTCTTGTTCCCAATCCCGCCTGCATCCCTAGAAAATATCAGCCCGCCTCGAGGGTTTCTCTGTTTCATAACACACGGTTGTTATCTCTGGATTGTGTGCGATGCACTATCATCAAAATTTTCAATAGCTCGGCATTTCACTCCCGCGTAGTAAAATTTTCAGTACCCGCGTCATTTCCTCAAACACCCCACCCCCCTCCACACACACACACCAAAACCTCCTTGGGCGTGTGTGCGCGCACACACACACACACCCTCCCTCGCTCGAAACCCTAGCAAGGTCCCCGCCGCTGCCGTCGCCGCCGCAAGGCCTCCATTGTCAACATCTGTCGGTTTGCCCGTGCAGCTTACCCACCGATCTCATACCCAGGCCGCCCTGAGTTTCTTAGATGACGCCTGCCAAACGCTGTCACGACCGGTTTTTCAATAAAATATTTATTGAGAGACCAATCCCTTTTACGGACTAGTAAAGAAGAATTCCTTCTCACTGGTAGACAATATCTTGGTCACAGAAGAAAAATACCAGGAGTACTGAATATAATACAAGGTTGAGCGGAGACTGCTCAACAATTTATTACAAACACGTCGATAAAACATAACGGCAGATAGGGTGGCATAACTACTAACTCACGATAACAACGGTGGTGGAAATATCACAGCGGAGTGGGTGATATGACTCCTGAAAACTACAGCTCTTCGAGCGTCGGAGTGAGGCTCGAGGAGACTTATTGCGGGTGGCGGAAGCGTATATAATACAAGTGACCAATATCCAGGATCGCACGGGACTGACTGGGACTCCTCTAGGCGTCGGACTCACTATCAAACTCTTCATCCATGAGATCGCCTTCGTCAACATCTGGCCAAATCAACAAGCCAGGTGAGTACTATGAAAGTACTCGCAAGACAGTTCGGACATAAGATATAACAAATGTAAACATGATGCATATGAATAGATTAACAAGTGCACTCAGACATAGGGATAATAACGCAGGGGAAATAAAAGAGAAGTCGGGCGGTAGTCCTCCCGAAATCCCAAAATAAATACTGGGTGCCAAACGAGGGTCTGAATGACTCCTCGAGAGGAAAATGCAAGAATAACAATGCCGCAGTCGGGCGTCAAGGCGACGCCACATAAAGGGCTTGCAACAGAAAATAAATGACAGTGCGTGCCACAGTCGGACGTCTGAGCGACATCACATAAAGGGCTTATATTGAAAGTAAAAGACAAACATGCCGCAGTCGGACGTCTGAGCGACATCAAATAAAGGGCTTATATTGAAAGTAAAAGACAAACATGCCATAGTCGGACGTCTGAGCGACATCACATAAAGGGCTTATATTGAAAGTAAAAGACAAACATGCCACAGTCGGACGTCTGAGCGACATCACATAAAGGGCTTGTATAGAAAGTAAAGACAAACATGCCACAGTCGGACGTCTGAGCGACATCACATAAAGGGCTTATATTCATAACTTCATAATTTAGTAGCTCATGAATTTAAATCATATCAAGAGAATAATCAGGCATGAGATAAACAACAGTGTTAGTCCATCCACAGGAATAACGTTCAGCCAAGTTTACTACTCACGCATGCTTACCGGAAAGAAATATACCACGAGGATTTGACATAGACATGGATACACTGATCACGTTACTTGACCATGGATACGATGACTCGGAAGGATTTGACTCTGCAGAGTTTGTACTTTAACCACAGCCAACGGATTTCAGTAGTCACGGGGACTAGTTCCGTTTACGGTGTTTTGGAAGAAACACATCTAACCAGTACACACCCATTCAACATTCCGAAGCCAGGAATCACCCTCGGCAACGTTCAAGAAAAACCTTGAGACGGGGAGGCTACAACCTCGCGTAGCATGGGATCAAATTTATATACGCGCGCTCTAAGGGGTTCCCCCCTCTCGGTCCCAACCGGAAACACCCATGCCCCCTGACCGGATGACTGGCTTTAATCCAGGGCCATGGAACCCTCATCCCGGCCCCTCTATTTGGTGTGTACACGGAAAGAGGTTACCAACTTACTAAACCGCATTCTGGCAGAAAACATGTGGTAGCACGGAAGGGGGAAGAACGATAACGTGACTCTGTCCACGTTAACGTCGGAATTTATCGGATGACGTAAGGCTGGCATGCTACAACAGTACCACCTTACTGCCCTTCATGTCACCACATGACTAGGCCATCTCTCATCAGAGATCACGGTAACTTCGGAACACACGGGTAGTTGCCTCACATGCAACGAGATACTCACCGATGCTCATATGCCATGCACAACCTTTCACGCAAACATGCAAAACACCTATCATATCAAAGTTTCAAACATGCTTGCCTGGTTCGGAGAAGTCGGAGTCTAGCTCGGCGAAGTTCGCGGCTCCGTCACCTCTTCCGGAACCTACGGTATAGCGAAAATGCATACTAACGTGAAAACCAACGCGTGCATAAAAGTTGTCTCAAACATTTTCCAAATAAATCCTATAAAAAACTAGACAAAAATATAAGACTGTCAAAAAAATCACTCAAAAATCATCTTTTATTAAAAAGTTATAAGGGTTTTAGTCCAGGGACTAATCTGTGATGAAACAGAAAATATCCAGGGACTTAACTGAGAAAACAGAAAACGGTTCGAAGAGAAACGCGCAAGCCCACAGAGAAAACGTACTTTGCCCGAAGGCGCCAACAGAAAACGGTTCGCGGGGAGAGAAAGAGAGGCTGACGTGGGGGGTCCACATGTCAGGTTTGAAAAACCTCGCCGGCGCCCGAAGGCTGCGGTGGTCGCCGGCGTCGAACCACTGCGAGTCAGGGAGATCGGAGTGTACCAAGAGTATCAGCGTGTCCTTCCACGTCGGTGGGTGGTGGACTTGGGCGTCGGGGAGCACCACGTCGACGGCGACACTTTCTCCGGCGGACGGCAGCTCGGGCGATGGTGGAGAACTCCGGTGGGTGCTGCAAACTCCGAATTGAAGCGCGGGTCAGGAGTGTAGATGCATAAGGGAGCTACTGGCAAGAGATGGGAGGCAGGGGTGCACGCACGAGAGCGAATCGAGCTGGATCCCGTGGCGGGTCGCGGCGGCCGGAGTTGAGGAAGGAGACTCCCTCGGGGCTCGCCTAGTGGCTAGGCGTGGTCTTGGTGGAGTGCAGAGGTGGTGTGGGTTCGAGGTGGAGCTCGGGGCCTCTATTTATAGGCGATTCGAGGGGGTGGCCGTGAACGGAGAATCTCCAGCGAGCGATTACGGCGAGGCAGTGGCTTGGCAGAGGGTTTAGGTGGCCAGGCAGCATCAGTGAGGGTTACTGGTCCCGTTCCACTGCTAAACTCGGTCGGTCTTGGCGTAATGGCTCCGGTCCACGGCGGGGTTGCCGTACTGACACGGCGGCGGCAGAGAGCGCGCTCCGCGCCCAGCGGTTCACGACGAGGGTGGCAGCGCACACTGGGGAGTGGAAGACCACGCGGCGGCCTCCGGTGGCTTGGGCGGCGCTGGACGGCGCCGTCTGCGCTGCGCTTCTCTCTGGCGGCTGCAAAGCCGCCGCTGGCATCGGTCACGGGGCGGCGCACCTCCTCCAGCTCGTCGCCGACGCCCGCAAGCATCCAGGCGCTCGTGCGGTGCAGAGGACAAGGGGGAGGGGACAGGAAACACGGCGACGCCGGGGCACTGGTGAGATCGACAACAGACACTGAAGAAACGACAATAGTTTCAGACACTGTTAACTGAATTTGACTGAACCTTATAGAAACAGTGTCCAGTAGGTGTTCGATGAAATGATTTGGCATCAAGAAAAATTTTCCTGGAGCTGGGACTTGGTGAGGTGGCCTCTCAATGCACCCAGAGGCTGCCTGATTTTTCTCAGATTTTTAGGAGAAAGATTTGAATGAATTTCATCAAATTTGGCAAATCTGGTCCAAACTTGCAGCAAGTGTAGTTTGAAAATTTTGAACTGGAGACCAGTGGATCTTCATGGATCTTGGTTGAGGGTTCAAAGGACTAGGAAGGGAAATTGGTTTGGGGGCAAAAATCAAAGCAGAAAGAGTAGTTCCTTTGTAAACCTCCAAGGGCCAAGATAGAAGGCAGAAATTGTTTTTTGATAAGAAATACATGGAAATATTTATATGGAGAAGTTCAACTTGCTGTAGTTGAGGTACATCATGATCCAAAGGTGGGGGAAAGACTTATGGGAGGGAATTTACACTTGGGTCATGGCAAGAGGAATTTTTGAAAGTGGAAAAGGATCATTCCAAAAGCTATAGGGCTTTTTAAAGAAATTTTCAAAAGGGATTTTCCCAAGAGAAAGGCATTTTGGTTTTGAGTCCAAATAACAAAGAAAACCTCCAAGACCAAAATCAAGTCTTGGGTGAACCCAAAACAAAAGTACTTGTCATAAAAGAAAATATTTTGAGAGGGAGTGTTCTTTAGAAGAAAAATTTAAATCACCTCCCTCAAATCAAATAAAAGTTTTGAAAAAGCCAAATAAAATTTTGGGTGTCACAACACCTACCCCCTTAGGAAAAATCTCGTCCTCGAGATTTCAGCTGATCCTCAAATAGATATGGGTAGTCTGCCTGGAGAAAATCTTCCCTTTCCCATGTAGCTTCATCCTTAGTGTGGTTGCTCCACTGAACCTTGAAAAATTTTGTCATTTTCTGACGGGTCCTTCTTTCAGACTCTTCCAAAAAATTTACTGGTCGCTCTCTGTAGGTGAGGTCTGGTTGCACATCAATGACTTCATGGGATACATGTTTCTCCAGGTTACTTACACATTTTCTCAATTGAGAGACGTGGAACACGTCATGGACGTCTGGTAGCTCCTTGGGTAGGTCTAGTTTGTAGGCTACCGTGCCTCTTCGTGCAGCTACACAAAATGGTCCAATAAATCTTGGGGCTAGCTTCCCTTAATTTTGAACCGTTGCAGACCCCTCATAGGAGACACTCGTAGGTATACGGAATCACCGGGTTCAAAGCTGACCTCACGATGTTTTTGATCGTAGTAGCTCTTTTGTCGGCTTTGCGCTGTCTTGAGTCTGTCCCTGATCTGCTTAACTTTCTCCTCGGCCTCTTTGAGCATGTCTGGGCCAAAGATACGGCTGCCACCTGTTTCTGACCAATTCAGTGGGGTACGACACCTCCGTCCGTAAAATGCTTCAAAGGGTGCCATTTGTAAGCTGGCTTGGTAATTGTTGTTGTAAGCAAACTCGGCATACGGCAAACTTTCTTCCCAGCTGGTTCCATAGGTGAGCACACAAGCTCTCAGCATGTCCTCTAGGATTTGGTTCACACGTTCCGTTTGTCCATTAGTCTGAGGGTGGTACGCTGTACTGAAAGCTAGTTGCGTGCCCAGAGCTTGTTGCAGGTGATCCCAAAATTTGGAGACAAATTGGGTGCCTCGGTCGGATATCATTGTCTTTGGGGCTCCATGCAAACAAACTATACGGGAGAGATAAAGCTTGGCCAGCCTTTGTGTGGAGTAGGTAGTCTTCACGGGAATGAAATGAGCAACCTTGGTTAGTCGGTCTGTGATGACCCATATGGCGTCATTTCCGCGTTGCGATCGAGGTAGTCCGACGATGAAGTCCATTCCTATTTCATCCCATTTCCACTCCGGTATCCTGTTTGGCTGGAGTAACCCTGCTGGCTTTTGGTGCTCGGCCTTGATGCGCTGACATGAATCGCAACAAGCAATAAATGCGGCTATATCCCTTTTCATACCGTGCCACCAAAATCTTTCCTGAATGTCTTTGTACATTTTGGTTCCTCTAGGATGGATCGAGTATGGAGCGGTGTGGCTTTCGGTTAGGATTTGTTGCTTGAGTTCCTCAATGTTAGGTACGCAAAGTCTGTCTCCGTACCATAATATTCCTTCACTGTCTGTGACGAACTCTGAAGCCTTACCAAGGTTCATTTTCTTCTTTATACCTTCGATGCTGGGATGTCCCTGCTGAGCCTTCTTAATTTGTTCCACTAGGGTGGGTTGTATCTCCAGATTTGATACGGTGCCCTCAGAGACTAACACCATGTTGAGTCTAGCGAACTCTTGCTGAAACTCAGGCCTCAAGTTTTGTGGGCTGTCGTTATCCGGGCTGGGGTTCCGACTAAGGGCATCAGCCACTACATTTGTTTCCCCTGGATGGTAGTGAATGCCGACATCATAGTCCTTGACCAATTCCAACCAGCATCGTTGGCGTAAATTTAGCTCTGGCTGTGTGAAAATATATTTAAGGCTCTTATGGTCCGTATATATTTCACAACGATTTCCCAACAGAAAGTGCCTCCACTCCTTGAGTGCATGTATGACTGCTGCTAGCTCCAAGTCATGTGTTGGGTAATTTTCCTCATGTTTCCGCAGTTGCCTGGAGGCATACGCGACAACTTTGCCATCCTGCATTAGCACACATCCTAGACCTTTCCGAGATGCGTCACAATATACTTCAAAACTCTTGTGTATGTCTCGCACGGTTAAGACCGGTGCGGTTGTTAGTTTCTTCTTGAGTTCTTGGAAGCTTTTCTCGCATGCTTCCGTCCATACAAACTTCTTGTCTTTCTTGAGCAACTGGGTCATTGGTTTCGACACAGTGGAGAATCCTTCAATAAATCTTCTGTAATATCCGGCCATCACTATGAACTCATATAATCCGTATCTGGAGGTAAATGTTGTCTTAGGGATATCTTCTGTCCATACTTTCAATTGATGATATCCCGATCTCAAATCAATTTTTGAGAACACCTTGGCTTGTGCGAGCTGGTCAAACAAATCATTTATCCGTGGCATCGGATATTTGTTTTTGATGGTGACCATCTTGAGAGCTCGATAGTCTATACACAGTCTCAGTGTCCCATCCTTTTTCTTGGCGAATAATACCGGCGAACCCCAAGGTGAGGAACTGGCTCGAATAAAACCTTTGTCCAGTAATTCCTTTATCTGTTTCTTCAATTCTACCAATTCTGAGGGTGCCATTCTATAAGGTTTCTTATAGATGGGAGCGGTGCCAGGTGCTAGTTCAATGCTGAATTCTATCTCTTGGTCTAGTGGCATGCCTGGTAGTTCTTCAGGTAATACGTCAGGAAACTCGCATACCACTGGAACTTTTCTCAGTTCTGAAATGTCCACTTTGTTCAATTTTGGTTGCTGTGACCATGGTCTTTCTTGAGCTGTAACCTTTATTGTCTTGCCGTGATGGTGCGTGAGAATCATGGTCCGATTGAAACAGTCAATAAATCCTTTGTTGGTGGTTAACCAGTCCATCCCTAGGATGACATCCAGTCCTTTGTTTTCCAACACGATAAGATTAGCTTGAAACTGTAGTCCTTCGAACTCAATGATCACTCCTTGGCAGTAACTCTGAGCGATCTGCTTATTTCCGGGGGACTTGATGATCATAGATTTTTCCAAGGGAAGCATCGGAAAACCATGTTGCAAAACAAAACTCTTCGAAACGAACGAATGGGAAGCTCCAGAATCAAACAAAACTGTGGCAGGTACTGTGTTGACAGGGAACGTACCGAGCACGATGTCTGGGGCATTCTGCGCTTCTTCCTTGGTCACATGGTTCAGTTGACCCTTCCTGTGGTTGTTGTTGGGATTGAAATTGTTGCGCTTGGGGGCTGGATTATTCCCACCGTTGTTCGGCTTGGGGGCCGAGTTCCTTGGTTTTGGGCACTGTTTGGCATAGTGCCCTTCTTCACCACAAGCATAGCAAGTGACCCCTGGGCGGTACATGAAGTCCTTGTCTCTGGAATGAAACTGTCTGGTTGGCCTTAGATCAGTAGTCGTGGATTTCCTTGCTTCAGTCCTCTGGACATCAGTCTTGCTTCGGTTGTTGCGAGCAAGAGTCGTCTTGTCCCTCTTTCGCTTGCGGATATCTTCCAGACTACGGCGCTCATTCTCCAAGGTAATGGCCTTGTCAACCAGAGTTTTAAAATCCGGGAAAGTGTGTACAACCAGTTGGCATCTTAGTGCCGGTGCCAGGCCGTCCAAGAATTTTTCCATCCTCTTGTTCTCCGTCATGTGCTCGTCGTAGGCATAACGAGACAGCTGGGTAAACTGGCCGTTGTATTCTGTCACTGACATGCCTCTTTGCTTGAGGTCATCAAATTCTCTCTTCTTGATTTTTATGATGCTCCTAGGGATGTGTGCCCCACGAAAGCCTTCCTTGAACTCCTCCCAGGTGATGTTGTGTTCACTGGGATGCATGTGTAGGAAGTTTTCCCACCATGCTGCAGCTGCTCCAGTAAGGTAGTGTGGTGCATAAAGCACCTTCTCATGATCTGAACACTGAGCAATAATCAGCTTTCTCTCGATGTCACGAAGCCAATCATCGGCTTCTAGTGGCCTATCGGTGTGAGAAAACGTTGGAGGGCGTGTCTTCTGCAATTCAGACAGCTTGGAGTGTGGTTGATAGGGCTCACGGTGGTTTCCCATATTGATGACGTGATTCATCATCTCTTGGTGCTGTTGCTGGCTTTGTTCGAACAGACGGCATACTTGAGACAGGGCTGCTTCGCTGTCCTGTTGACTGGACTGTCCCTGAGTGAAGTTGTTGCTAGTTTGTGTCCCATAAACTTCTTCTGGCTGATTGGGCATGGAATGAGTCCACGGAAGAGACATTTTTCCAGTCTGGGGTATTATTTTGCAAAATTCATGAGGAGAACCGTGTGGCACAAGGAAAATCTTGCAAAGGCAAAAATTTAAAAGACCTCAAGATTTTTCAAGAAAACATAAACGATTTCGCACGGAGAAGAACCGCTTAGCATACATCTTACACGCGAACAGCAAACACATGATACAGCACTCAGGATGTGCGTACACATTCCTGACATGTTATTAAGACTAGCACACTCCTCCGAAAAATAGCGTACACACTACTACAAACTAACGTACAGATAAAACACATCATACAAGCAGACATAACGCGCGGCTACTCGGCGCTCTCAGTCGGAGATGGTGACGATGTCCTTTCCCTTGCCGAGGGCAAGGCTCAGCGGTGCAGGAGATTCAACCTCCACCTCCTCTCTAGCAGGCTCCTGGCGCGTAGCACTGCGCTGCGGTGATGGCGCGGGAGCGACGGGCGGCAGTGCGGGTGCGGCAGGCGGTGCAGCTCTGACTGGAGTAGGAGCGATGACTCGGTCAAACTCCTCAGTGGTAGGTAGACGGCGAGCAGTGGCCAAAATGGCCGGTGCATAAGAGGCTGAAGACGAGACGAATGTCAGAGGCGGTGCCGTGTGGAGAAGCTCCTTCCTGCTGGCAGGACCGCCCCGGACTAAGTCCATGCGGGCAGCCACAAGATCGTCCACGAGGTTGTCGAAAGATTCCTCCAGAGCCTTGAGGTACTCAACAACCATCTCGATGGCTTCATCTCGCTCTCCCCGATGGCAGGCGAATGCATAGTGACAAGTATATGGCACATGGCATGGGAGGTAGCGGTAGCGACGAGTCTTCATCATAGGAAGGATGTCCCGAAGGCGAGCTATCGCCTCACGGGCAGCCATCTGCATGGCATGCCTCTCCGTAGGCATGGCCCTTCCCACAAAACGGAAGTGGCGAGATGCAGAATGTCCTCCTTTGAATTGCACCACGGCCTGGTGCATAGACACGTCGTCGCTGAGCTTGTGCTGGTAAAGCGTGAACTCCGGACGAGTCGCTGGCCCGATCGCAAGTTTGGTGATAGAGACGAGGAGTTTGACAAACCCCTCGGGCACGTTGGTGAACACTCGAGTCTCGCAGTTGCTGCCAGCCATCTACAAAAGTAGGCAAAAATTCTGAGTAGTCGTGTCATAAATTTATGATGACCAACAAAAAATAGCTACATTTGCAAAAATGCTGAAAAAGCACAAAAGACGCTAATAACTGATTAGCGGTCGCACCTAGTGGCTTCCTACAGTCAGCCTGGCTCTGATACCAAGCTTGTCACGACCGGTTTTTCAATAAAATATTTATTGAGAGACCAATCCCTTTTACGGACCAGTAAAGAAGAATTCCTTCTCACTGGTAGACAATATCTTGGTCACAGAAGAAAAATACCAGGAGTACTGAATATAATACAAGGTTGAGCGGAGACTGCTCAACAATTTATTACAAACACGCCGATAAAACATAACGGCGGATAGGGTGGCATAACTACTAACTCACGATAACAACGGTGGTGGAAATATCACAGCGGAGTGGGTGATATGACTCCTGAAAACTACAGCTCTTCGAGCGTCGGAGTGAGGCTCGAGGAGACTTATTGCGGGTGGCGGAAGCGTATATAATACAAGTGACCAATATCCAGGATCGCACGGGACTGACTGGGACTCCTCTAGGCGTCGGACTCACTATCAAACTCTTCATCCATGAGATCGCCTTCGTCAACATCTGGCCAAATCAACAAGCCAGGTGAGTACTATGAAAGTACTCGCAAGACAGTTCGGACATAAGATATAACAAATGTAAACATGATGCATATGAATAGATTAACAAGTGCACTCAGACATAGGGATAATAATGCAGGGGAAATAAAAGAGAAGTCGGGCGGTAGTCCTCCCGAAATCCCAAAATAAATACTGGGTGCCAAACGAGGGTCTGAATGACTCCTCGAGAGGAAAATGCAAGAATAACAATGCCGCAGTCGGGCGTCAAGGCGACGCCACATAAAGGGCTTACAACAGAAAATAAATGATAGTGCGTGCCACAGTCGGACGTCTGAGCGACATCACATAAAGGGCTTATATTGAAAGTAAAAGACAAACATGCCGCAGTCGGACGTCTGAGCGACATCACATAAAGGGCTTATATTGAAAGTAAAAGACAAACATGCCACAGTCGGACGTCTGAGCGACATCACATAAAGGGCTTATATTGAAAGTAAAAGACAAACATGCCACAGTCGGACGTCTGAGCGACATCACATAAAGGGCTTGTATAGAAAGTAAAGACAAACATGCCACAGTCGGACGTCTGAGCGACATCACATAAAGGGCTTATATTCATAACTTCATAATTTAGTAGCTCATGAATTTAAATCATATCAAGAGAATAATCAGGCATGAGATAAACAACAGTGTTAGTCCATCCACAGGAATAACGTTCAGCCAAGTTTACTACTCGCGCATGCTTACCGGAAAGAAATATACCACGAGGATTTGACATAGACATGGATACACTGATCACGTTACTTTGCCATGGATACGATGACTTGGAAGGATTTGACTCTGCAGAGTTTGTACTTTAACCACAGCCAACGGATTTCAGTAGTCACGGGGACTAGTTCCATTTACGGTGTTTTGGAAGAAACACATCCAACCAGTACACACCCATTCAACATTCCGAAGCCAGGAATCACCCTCGGCAACGTTCAAGAAAAACCTTGAGATGGGGAGGCTACAACCTCGCGTAGCATGGGATCAAATTTATATACGCGCGCTCTAAGGGGTGCCCCCCTCTCGGTCCCAACCGGAAACACCCATGCCCCCTGACCGGATGACTGGCTTTAATCCAGGGCCATGGAACCCTCATCCCGGCCCCTCTATTTGGTGTGTACACGGAAAGAGGTTACCAACTTACTAAACCGCATTCTGGCAGAAAACATGTGGTAGCACGGAAGGGGGAAGAACGATAACGTGACTCTGTCCACGTTAACGTCGGAATTTATCGGATGACGTAAGGCTGGCATGCTACAACAGTACCACCTTACTGCCCTTCATGTCACCACATGACTAGGCCATCTCTCATCAGAGATCACGGTAACTTCGGAACACACGGGTAGTTGCCTCACATGCAACGAGATACTCACCGATGCTCATATGCCATGCACAACCTTTCACGCAAACATGCAAAACACCTATCATATCAAAGGTTCAAACATGCTTGCCTGGTTCGGAGAAGTCGGAGTCTAGCTCGGCGAAGTTCGCGGCTCCGTCACCTCTTCCGGAACCTACGGTATAGCGAAAATGCATACTAACGTGAAAACCAACGCGTGCATAAAAGTTGTCTCAAAAATTTTCCAAATAAATCCTATAAAAAACTAGACAAAAATATAAGACTGTCAAAAAAATCACTCAAAAATCATCTTTTATTAAAAAGTTATAAGGGTTTTAGTCCAGGGACTAATCTGTGATGAAACAGAAAATATCCAGGGACTTAACTGAGAAAACAGAAAACGGTTCGAAGAGAAACGCGCAAGCCCACAGAGAAAACGTACTTTGCCCGAAGGCGCCAACAGAAAACGGTTCGCGGGGAGAGAAAAAGAGGCTGACGTGGGGGGTCCACATGTCAGGTTTGAAAAACCTCGCCGGCGCCCGAAGGCTGCGGTGGTCGCCGGCGTCGAACCACTGCGAGTCAAGGAGATCGGAGTGTACCAAGAGTATCAGCGTGTCCTTCCGCGTCGGTGGGTGGTGGACTTGGGCGTCGGGGAGCACCACGTCGACGGCGACACTTTCTCCGGCGGACGGCGGCTCGGGCGATGGTGGAGAACTCCGGTGGGTGCTGCAAACTCCGAATTGAAGCGCGGGTCAGGAGTGTAGATGCATAAGGGAGCTACTGGCAAGAGATGGGAGGCAGGGGTGCACGCACGGGAGCGAATCGAGCTGGATCCCGTGGCGGGTCGCGGCGGCCGGAGTTGAGGAAGGAGACTCCCTCGGGGCTCGCCTAGTGGCTAGGCGTGGTCTTGGTGGAGTGCAGAGGTGGTGTGGGTTCGAGGTGGAGCTCGGGGCCTCTATTTATAGGCGATTCGAGGGGGTGGCCGTGAACGGAGAATCTCCAGCGAGCGATTACGGCGAGGCAGTGGCTTGGCAGAGGGTTTAGGTGGCCAGGCAGCATCAGTGAGGGTTACTGGTCCCGTTCCACTGCTAAACTCGGTCGGTCTTGGCGTAATGGCTCCGGTCCACGGCGGGGTTGCCGTACTGACACGGCGGCGGCAGAGAGCGTGCTCCGCGCCCAGCGGTTCACGACGAGGGTGGCAGCGCACACTGGGGAGTGGAAGACCACGCGACGAGGGTCTGCGCTGCGCTTCTCTCTGGCGGCCGCAAAGCCGCCGCTGGCGTCGGTCATGGGGCGGCGCACCTCCTCCTGCTCGTCGCCGACGCCCGCAAGCATCCAGGCGCTCATGCGGTGTAGAGGACAAGGGGGAGGGGACAGGAAACACGGCGACGCCGGGGCACTGGTGAGATCGACAACAGACACTGAAGAAACGACAGTAGTTTCAGACACTGTTAACTGAATTTGACTGAACCTTATAGAAACAGTGTCCAGTAGGTGTTCGATGAAATGATTTGGCATCAAGAAAAATTTTCCTGGAGCTGGGACTTGGTGAGGTGACCTCTCAATGCACCCAGAGGCTGCCTGATTTTTCTCAGATTTTTAGGAGAAAGATTTGAATGAATTTCATCAAATTTGGCAAATCTGGTCCAAACTTGCAGCAAGTGTAGTTTGAAAATTTTGAACTGGAGACCGGTGGATCTTCATGGATCTTGGTTGAGGGTTCAAAGGACTAGGAAGGGAAATTGGTTTGGGGGCAAAAATCAAAGCAGAAAGAGTAGTTCCTTTGTAAACCTCCAAGGGCCAAGATAGAAGGCAGAAATTGTTTTTTGATAAGAAATACATGGAAATATTTATATGGAGAGGTTCAACTTGCTGTAGTTGAGGTACATCATGATCCAAAGGTGGGGGAAAGACTTATGGGAGGGAATTTACACTTGGGTCATGGCAAGAGGAATTTTTGAAAGTGGAAAATGATCATTCCAAAAGCTATGGGGCTTTTTAAAGAAATTTTCAAAAGGGATTTTCCCAAGAGAAAGGCATTTTGGTTTTGAGTCCAAATAACAAAGAAAACCTCCAAGACCAAAATCAAGTCTTGGGTGAACCCAAAACAAAAGTAATTGTCATAAAAGAAAATATTTTGAGAGGGAGTGTTCTTTAGAAGAAAAATTTAAATCACCTCCCTCAAATCAAATAAAAGTTTTGAAAAAGCCAAATAAAATTTTGGGTGTCACAAACGCCCCCTTTCCCATAGATCCCCAACCCCATCCCTATCCCCCACTCCAGAGCGTCGCAGCCTAAGCCCGGCTAGGCTTCCCATGGAGCTCGAGGAGCGATTGGCCCAAAAGAGGTGTATAGCGGTCTCTTCGCCCGACGTCGCCGAGGAAGCTGACGGCCATTACTGGCGGCAGGCACTCAAGTAGCGGGCTAGAGTATGCGGGCATGTCTCGGCCGCCAGCTACGACATCGAGGTCATCGACAGCGACGGCCTGAGGCGGGCAGTGTCACAGGTTAAGTGGCCTACCCGCAACCCCTCGGGTTCAACCGCCGTCGGTCTCATCCATGGGCCCGCCGCTGATCTCCTATGGATCGTTGTCAACAATTTGCCATTCTACTTTGCCATCGAGCCCCTTTTGTCATTTCTGAAGGACACGTTCTGCGACGCTGGCTTGGGATCCACAGCTTCCAAGTCAGACCTCATCGACAGCGACCACGAGGAGGGCACCCTCTCCGGCGCTTCCAAGGGGAAAGTACCTGTCTGCGACATCAGGGAGGGCACCCTACAGCCGTGCTTTTCCAAGGGGAAGGAGCCCATCTGCGACAACATGGAGCGCATCCAGGGTCCGTGCTCTTCCCACGGGAACGAGCCCATCTGTGACATGTGAGGAAACCCATGATTTGTTTATTTTAGTTGTTCACAATGTGATGCTCTATATGTGCAATTATTTACTATGCAGTACATTTCATCAATCCAGTTTTAAACATACCGATAGGAATGCATATATTTGCTTGCTGTTAAGCCTGTTATAGCTAGCATATGCCTCTTTTAAATTTTTTTGATTGTTCGGTTGTTTGTAGTTAGCATATGTTCAGTTTCAAATGCTATCTTTGGTTGTTTGTAGTATGCCTTGTTTATTCCAGTTATTCACAACGTGATGTTCTAAATGTGCAAGTATGAACTGTGCAGTTCAATTTCATTAGTACCAGTTTCAACAATACCACTATCAATGACTACATTTGGTTGCTGCATCTTGTAGTTAACACACCTTTCCATTTTTATTTAACCATAACCAGTGTACTTAGACCGGCACAATACCAGTTTGAATGACTATGTTTGCTTGTTGTTAAATGTTAGGCCTGTTGCAGTTAGCACACCTTTCCACTTGTTTTGCTTTACTAGCGTGCTTAAACCTGCACACTAAAACTATCTTTTGGAGATTATTTTGTCTGCCATGTATAATTTTGGTTGATGTTTAGCCTCTTGTGCTTAACATGCTTCTCGATGTACCTACACAAGACAATTTTGGGAACGATTGCTGTTTTCCATCGAGGTTAGTTTCATCCCATGGCTTATATCTGCTCACTCTTCAGGATATCGGTAGCTGGTACCATATAAGCCGGCGGCTGATAAGGGACTAATCGGTGAATCAGACTTTTAACTGAATATATCTGCAACCCATTTTTTATTAGGTTAACTAGAGCCATATGTAATATATCTGAGGCTACATAGCAACGTGCACTGTACTTAATGTCTAAATATGCAATCCTAGGCTACATAGCAACAAGGAAGAGTGTTACATTAATGTTCTAATGATGTCTAAGAGCAGCAGCAGCAACAATAGCAACAACACAGCCCTATTTGGATAATCAACTTAGCTAGAGGTTAAAGTTAGTTTCTAGCTCATTACTAACCCTGAACTAACTCCATCCAAAGAGTTGTTTGGATGGCAGGGTTAGACTGACAATAAATGCACTAGGAGAACTAGCTCCAATTAGCACCTCTTGGGTTGGATAGTTTTTTTGGGTGGGTTATAGATGCAACTAGCTCAAACTAGTCCTCATGTTTAGATATAGTTTAGGGATATTTGAGCCCGAACTAGCTCAAACTAACTATGACCCATGGATACAGCAGCAGTTAATCAGCCGATAATTTGTAAGAATGAACTAAACTCCTTCCGGCCCATAATATAAGATGTTAATTCATCTAATATGTGAGTACATTGGATGTTATAAGATACTCCCTCCGTTCCTAAATATTTGTCTTTTTAGAGATTTCAAATGAACTACCACATACGGATGTATATAGACATATTATAAAAGAGTGTTGTACTACATCATTGTGCAATTGCTGTTTAGCTTCTAATATTAACTTGGTGCTTTTAGGTACATATGTCATTGGTAAAGATCCGCGTTTCGACCCTTTCTGCGTATGGGGCAATGAGATATCGATGAACCTGCATCAAGTGAGGAAGCTGATAAATATTGTTAGTAAAATGGGTCCGAAGATGGCAATTAAACTATTTGTTTACACTTTATCCAAGACAACAGCGAACTGCAGGATGGTCAGTAAGAACTCTGCAGCCTTCTTTTTACTGCCCATAATGAGTTGTGTTAGATGACAATGTCTGAATCATTTTCCTTTGCAGTGATTGCCAAAGCAGTTTACTCAAGATTACCTCTCAAACTACATGATTGGTGGGCATGCAAAGGTTAAAGTATTTCAACCAGAACACGATGATTATCTAGATGTTTTCATGAAGATCGTGAAGGATGGGCGGTCGTCCATCACAAGGGGTTCGACTAGAGTCGTCCGTGCCTTCTGCATGGAGGAGGGCACAATATGGGCATTCCGCTTCACCTTGTTCAGCAACCAGAATATATTTCGCCTCTTTCTTTACCATCTTTAATAGTACAAGTATACAACTGTGGTTCATCATTCTTTATTTGGTTCTTATGTAATTCTTGAACATATGTACCTATGAATCGAATAATGCATTGGTTGTTTGAACCTGATGGATATGAATAAAGTTGTAGCATACATTTAAATTCAAATTCAAATCCAAATCCGGTACAATTTGGAAAGCTAAAATTAAATTACGGTGAAATTACACTCTCCAGGTTGTTACGGCACACACGGTTGGTAAAAAACAAACGTTTGCGATATGCACCATAATCCGAGACGGTTCGCAGAGAGGAAACGTGTGCAAGCATGCACACAGTTGCCGTTTGCAAAGCGTGTGCGATGTCAGACAATATCACAAATGGTGCGGGCAAACTAAACGTTTGTGTTAGTTGCCTTATCATACACGATTCGCAACCATGAACTATTTCTGATTAAGTATGCATCGTAAACGTTGCACCACAGAATAACGTGTGTGATAGTTGTCGTGTACGATGATGTTACGACGGTCCGACGTTTCGTAATCCTGTTTGACACTCATACGACGATTAGCTAATATTCTTAACGATGAACCGTTTGTGATGGGCCGCCATCATACACGTTCTATAATAGTGAACCGTTTGTGATGGGCTGCACATCGTAAAAGTAGCACCACAGAATACTGACTGTGATGGCAATGCGAGCAGAAACGAGTAGGAGTACTGTAGGGGCCCTATCTCCGACGGTTTCTAGGTCGTCTGGGAAGGACCCCCCTATCGCCCACACTCACTTGGCGACGGTTCCAAATTCCGTCACGGAAAGGGGTTAAAACCGTTTGTTTAGGACCGACGTGCACCAGTGTTTATTTATACTAGTAGAATGCCCGTGCGTCGCCACGGGCTTTTTATTTATTTTTATAGGTACAGATTTTTTCTGATTGCACCTATATCCATATCAAATTTCGTATGTATAGAAAAGATAGCCTGCAACAATCGAAAAATAATTCAAATCAACTTCACTTGCAATGTAACTCGGCGATGTATACAGAGAGAAATGACCCAAATAATTATAGGTTACAAACTAAGATCCATTTGATGAGAACTAAAAAAGATCCATTTGATGCGCTTAAAATTTCAGTTGTATTTAGCTTCATTTGCACGGCACTTCAGCAAGTATAATAAAAAAATCTTTCTAAAATGAAAACATCCTGCACAAGCAATATATATAATTAGCAGGAAGATTTCACTTGGAAAATAAAATTGCTCATGCGTTACAACCGGGCATACATTAGTTTGGTTGTTCGACTGTAATCAAGTTAACGTATACCTATTGATTTCTCATGCACATCTGAGTTTACTCTTTTTTATTTAATAAATCACGTAACATTTCTTTCTTCACCAACTTTCTCTGCAACCCCAATCCATGTTCACCACCTCATCTAGGAGGAAGCTCACTGCATGACAATTTGTACCATAAATCATGTTTACTACCCAAGAAACTTCATACCATGTTTCAAATAAAGAGAATGATCAAATGGGGAGGTGAACAAGATCTCTAGCTCCTACTAAGAACTCGAAGTTTTATTGTTCGGGAAGAGGCCTTTGACGATGAATATTTTGCCTAGAAACATGCCATATATTTAGAAAAAGGATAATATTAATGGAGAAGGCACAGAACAAGAGTTACTCAGATATAAAGGAAATGATTTTCAAGTTTTCAACCACTTAAGATGGAACAAAACATCTGAGCTCACTTGTTAACTAACAGAAAAATGATTATTTGTCGCAACTGACTTTTCTCCTTACTACAAATATATAATGTGTTCCATAATCAAGAAGCTCTCTCCGGCTAGTAGTAGTTGCAATATCTGCCGAACTAGTGAATCGAACAAATGAGAAGCTGTGAAAAAATGAGTATGCATTAAGCAGGCTCTTGGTGTAAAGCAGTAGTATTTGTTTCCTTAGTAGGCTCTACATGATTGAGATGTTGTCTAATTAGTAGACTATTGTGCACATTTTTTATTGACCTGCATGTGCCCAGTCCATTCTTCTTTGTTGGGCTCATTCTTTTAAGAATTGGCACTATGGCTTGCAATCTATTTTCAAAGGAAAAAATGGCTCTCAACCCAAGTGGTTTCAATTTCAAACCAATCTATGGTTGGTAGCCAAGGTCATGCTTACTAAAACAAATCTCTGAAAAACATGGAAGCTTGCATAAATGTATTTTGAATCTCTGTTCAAACCTAAACAATCTGCAGAAATTTTCAGAACTTTTAGCCATGAACACATAATTAGTTACTCTCTAGTTGAAAGAGAGGCACATATAAACCCACCGACACATGGACAGTGACTCCTTGCATTAACAAACCATTTGATTCTTCTGAATGAAAGACCTATCAAAAGCAGCTGAAATCTCAAAATACTCAGACATATCTGCATATGCCTTTATTTAGTAAAGGAAAACAGATGTAAGGTTATCTCAGGTGTTCTGTTCATACACGTGTGTCGGGTTAGAGTTAAACTGGCCAACATCTACAATTACAAATTTTTAAAGATGCCTTTACTTCAGAAAGGCATAACACTGGAAACTTCGGCTTTGTTAAAATACGAGCTAAATCTTGACTTAATCTTCAGAGAACTTAACGAACAGTTAATTCTTTTAGTAAACGAACATTTCTGAATCAAGATATTAGGTTTAGAATGCAGCTAAAACATTTTAATCCAAACATAAGTACTCCATTGCACAAAAAATAACGTAATATTTCAGACACGGTCAAATATAAACACAACACGTAATCTCAATAGCAGCTGAACCAAGTTTCACCCCAAACATCCGGTTCAATCATGAATATAAAACTTCAACCTAAACCTAGCAAACCCTGAGAACAAAATCAGGCGCTTGTCAATGCAATCCGAACCTCCAGTGAACCAAAGGAGTAAGAATGTAGTGATTCACATAGCATGCCACCAGCCTAGCACACCAAATTATGAACATATTTTGGCACCATACCGAGTCCTGATTTTTTGGCATTTAACTGCAATCAAGACCAACTAAGAAAATCGGCATCCTAAATGGGTTTTAGTAAAAATGGAGTAGCATTTCAACACAACAGCGTAGACATTTGAGGACCCTCGCCCCCACCCAAGATCAAAATCTAATGCCAAATTCTCTAGTAAACCTGACAAATAAAACCCAACCCAACTCCTACTAATAAATTCCCCGCACATGCACAGATCTTAAACCCCAAATCCGCACAAACTTGACTGAGATTGCTTGGGGTGCATAGGGTTCCGTAAGAGAGGGGGTGGGGGGGGGGAGTTCACGGATGAAACTGGAGAAATTTCTGTGCTTGAAGATGCGAACTCCAGCGAGCCCCAGACCACGAAGGTCGTGTCCAACGCATCACTCCACCAGACTGCTGCTTCTATCGATGGGTTGTCCACCATCTCGTACGTCTTGAGCACAAATGGCGCTGGCCCGCCGCCTCCTCCAACTCCAATGCGCCACCACAACGCCTTTGACTTGCAGCAATAAGGCCAAGTACAATAGTCTAGATAGTATCTATCTGTAGCAGCTCTCCATATCATCTCTAGATCTCGATATAGACAACTTGTACAATGGGATGTCTTTCTAGCTGTCTATAACATTCAAAATTAGAAAAACTTCACAAAGTAGTTACTTATTATTCCAATATGCAGAATCATCAAGCAAGTAACTCGCAGAGACTCCTACGACCATGCACAATGCTAGGTTCATTTCACGCGGTGGCTACAAAGAGGAAAATTTGCAAAATCAATCAAGACAGGAAAATCTGGACAGAAACGGAGCAAAGAATGGATCAATCCCAATTCCTAGCAGGCACATGCATCGCAAGCTGAGGTGACGTGATTTCACCCATCCTTTGAATAAATTGCTAGCCAGTTTGAGACGCTGGGCATGGATCCAAGAAATGTAGCGGATTTGATAGAGAACTCTAACCTCCTCGTGCTCGGATTGTTGCTACCAAAGCACTACCGCCGCCGCCTGTCGCAGCCTTTTCCCTCGAGGATCGCCTGCGCCGGCGACATCCAGAAGCTCCTCATCAACGACCACGTCAGGATCGAACCGCCTTTCCTTAGCCACCGACAGACCAGGCCCATGTCACCTTACCACTGACGAAAAAGGCCCACAAATAGCCAGCTGACACTAAGCGGACAACCAGGTCAAAATCGGAGTCCAGGCCAATCGATGCCTGAATCGCTCCTGAGCGATTTTTCCCCAGGGACTTAGTGATATAGGATATATGTATGGAGGGATTTTAAACAAAGTGACATTAGTATACCTCTTCTGATTCTTCTTCTTGGAGGAGTAATTATCTGTCGTCATAACTTTCACTATCACTAACCATCTCAGGCAATTCTGCACAAAGAAAAACGGGATCAATTCATTTGATTTTTTTTTTACAAAACCATAACAACAAAATGATAATGATGCATTTGTCTGAGTTGTCTGCCGGCCACAAAGGAAGCATCGGTGCAAAGCACCGATTGGGCTAATGAAAGTTGAAAATGTTCATACAACAACTAATAATTACTTAAATGTCATTTGTCCAACTCATTTATGTTGAATGTCTAATGTAACATTACTTTTTAGCATGATAATTATAAAATGGCATTGCATTACATATAAACTACCAATGAGATGTACCAGAACAATTGTCGCGAACCATAACAGAGAACTGTTACTACATACTCATATTCCGCGAGCGTAATTTTCTTTATCTCTTCATACATCATACCACAGTCCCACTACAAACACACTAGAATTAATCTTAGCAAGGGTAAACCATAGAGCATTGTAGCAGGCCAACAACATGGTTTAAACTATCTCGGCAATAGTATTCATAGATAGATAGAGGTTTGCAAATATACTCACAAACTTCGATGGAACTAACTTCAGGATTCCAACAATTATAGTTGATGTATTTTTTTGCGGGGAGTTGCTCTCAAAATTGTTCTGTATGAAGCGATAGTTCAAATCTGAACAACAGCTAATTACAAATTAAAGACTTGCTCTATTAACTCACTTGACAAAGTTGGGTAGTTTATTTACACAAAAGCTCTGTTCACTGCATAATTATCACGCAGGTTTAAGTGGGTTATTTGCCTGTGATTTAATAATAAGCATATAAAAGCATCATGTGATCTTATCAGTTTTGAGAAGCAAACCTTGGCACCGTGGCACCGCCAACTCTTCATCTAACATTGTATAAACTCTCTCCATGTATGACGAGTAAAATAGACCGAGTTGAAAGATGAGAAATCACCTGCAGTTGCATAATAAGAACAGATGTGTCAGTAATTAAAGCGCCTCCGTGGTAATGGGATGAACAAGGTAGAGGCTGAGCCGTTTGGGCGGCTGGGCCCTGCCACTACTTTGGATGATATAGTAGCAGCAGGCAATGAGTCCATCGCCACTCTCAGACCAGCTACGCCGTGCTCTTGCACCGCCGCCGTCACGTCGATCGTAAGCACCGGTGTCCACCGTTTGAAGAGAGAGGACCAGAGACGGCACAACCTAGCTCGCTTGATCTATCATGCTGCTGCGGCCGCTGCCCGAGCACCCTTGCATCTCGTCCTCCACGGCAGCCAACATAATCCCCCCTTGATGTTCTTGGGTTTACTCTTCGTTTTGCTGCTCGTGACGGTACACATGTGCCTGCTTGTCTTATTCCTCTTCGTGGTCTTCTAGAATCCTGATCCAGCAGAACATACCAATCATCTTCTTCTTCTTTGGCTGTCGTCTCTTGAACAGCAGGCAGCACGATCTTCTTCGATCATCATCAAGAACACACCACGTTGCCTTCCTACCAAGAAGAAAAATATGTATGAGAACTTTGCAACAAGAAAAATATGTATGAGAACTTTGCAGCAAGAACACACCATGTTGCCTTCCTTCTCTGCATCCTTCATGATCTCCTTATTCCAAGAAGATAAGCAACCATCCTGGAGATCTCCGCCGCAGAGGAATTCGCGCAGCCACCGCGCGTCACCCGCTGCCTGATGTACATCCTCCTCGCTGAAGAGCCGGTCGACGCAGAAGCAGAGGAAGCATTAAGACCTGAGGCCGAAGTAGGCCATAAAGCCCATCGCGGTGTTGGAGAGGACCGGATGCAGCGACGGCGGTGCACGAAACCCTAGCACGTACAAGGGTATCGGGGAGAGGAGCGGCTCACGCTTGAACAAGAGGTATGTTCGGTGGAGCAGTGGGGGCAGTGGCAGGGAGGGATATGGGGCGGCGGTGGCAGGGCGGGAGATGGGGTGGCGGCGGTGGAGTGGGGGAGGAGAGAAAGAGAGAGATGCTGCAACGGGAGGGGTGGATCGAGAGAAGGGGCGGCGTACATGTTTTTTTTAGCCTAGGGGTGATGGGAGGTGGGACAAAAATAACCGGCGAAAATAAACCAGACGAAGATAAACCGTGGATCCTATTCACCAACTCAGACATTAGGAGTAGATATTGGTGTAATATCTACTGTATTCCAACTTTTCCATGGTTCATACCCCCGATACTAGCCATAGATTCATCAAAATAAGCAATCAACACGCGAAAAACAGAATTTGTCAAAAACAGAACAGTCTATAATAATCTGGATAGTTCAAATACTTCTGTAAATCAAACAATTCTGAAGAAATAGGAAGTCCTAGATAATTTGTCTATTAATCTTCTGCAAAAAGAATCAACTAAAAAGAACTCTCCAGCTAAAAATAAGAATTGTTTTCGTGAGCGCAAAAGTTTCTGTTTTTCAGCAAGATCAAATTAACTATCATCGTAGGCTATCCCATAGGTCTTACTTGGCACAAACACTAATTAAAACACAAAACCACATCTAACCAGAGGCTAGATGATTTATTCAAAGCAAAACAGGACCTAAAAATTAAGCACAAAAAATAAAATTGGGTTGCCTCCCAACAAGCACTATTGTTTAACGCCCTTAGCTAGGCATAAAACATGAATAGATCTAAGTGTTGTCATCTTTGGCTTTCATCTTTTTAATGGAGTTGTGCTCGAATCTGGGAGGTTCTTTGCGCTTCCCTCCATATTTGGAAATTTTTAGATCTAAAGAATCCAACCGCTTATTGCAAAGTTGATCAACATATTCATGCGGTGAAGGTTTCCGCTAACATTTTTGAGAGGTTCAAGAGACTTTTGCAAAATGTTGTTACTTTGCATAGTTTCTCAAAAACTTGTGTATCTTCTTCAGTATGATGTAATCCCTTTTGTGGGGGTAGTATTCCTACTATTCCCTCTATAATTTCATACACAATACTGGGATCAATTTCGATAAAATTTCCTTTGGCTATGGGACATTGTCGAATTTCGGGTTCCGGCAAAACCCTTGAGGTTCGAACACTGGGGTGCGCACGAAGATCTCTCCTCCCCCTAGCTCACGCCCTCACCGCGATCTCAAGGCTCAGCGCGTCGAACTCATAGAACAATGGGACACAAGATTTATACTAGTTTGGGCCACTGATGTGGTGTAATACCCTACTCCAGTGTGGTGTGGTGGATTGCCTCTTGGGCTAAGGAAAACTAGTACAGGGGAAGAGCAGCCTCCTGAGGAGAGGTGCTCTTGTGCTCAGTGAGCTTGTGTGGATGAGGATGATCTGAATGGCCTCGGATCAGTTCCCCGATCAGTTCAGTTCAGTTGCCTCCTACTGTGGTGGCTAGCCTATTTATAGAGGCCCTGGTCCTCTTCCCAAATGCTGGCGGGAAGGGATGCCACAATGGCCAAATTTGAAGGGAGACAACCAGTACAAGTTATCCTAACTAAAGGTGGTCTTCGCCTGCCAAAAGCTCTGGTGGTGACGCCGTCTTGGGCTCCACTGTGACCTCCGTCCTGTCGTCCTGCTGGTCTTGGTCTTGTTGCACTGATATGGAAACCTTTGCCTGATGCCTCGGGACTCCTCGCCTGCACTTGCCTCTTTAGCACCAAAGAGGAAACAAGGACACTGCATGCGCTGGCGCCCGCCTAGCCCCGGTCGTCATGGCTTACGTCACAGGAACCTCGCGAGGTGCCCCTTGCCTTGATCTCTCCGCCCCTCGCGAGCCAGCCTGGTGAGGCCGCCCCCGAGGAGGTCTTGCGTCGTCCGCCTCGCGAGGCTTGGCCCCTCGCGAGGGTCTTGAGTGTTTGCTGGTGAAGATGGGTCGTACAAGGCTGCTGGTGGAGCCACGCCGTGGGCCGCAGGCAGGCAAGTCTGGGGACCCCCGTTCCCAAGACGCCGACAGTAGCCCCCGGGCTCAAGGCGCGCTCGGACTTGGCTTCGAGCCGAAGCCAAAGGGCAAGTGCGGAGCGCCGCGGGCCCCAACAGCCTGCGGCCTCGCTTGACGCGTGGCGATTGATTGGATGTGGGCATCTCCGCTTCCCCACGCTGCCTCGACAACTGCCCGAATTGACGAGTCCCTCCTGCATGCAGAGAAAAAATCATCATTACATGTGATCGTGGGGATCGCCGGTTGGCCTTCTCCCGTTATAAATGAGGAGGGGCGGAGCCCCCGTTGCTCATCCCTTTTTGCTCCGCTCGCTTCTTATCCCCTGCTTCATTGCTAGCAGCGATACTCATGGCGCCGATACGGAGGTTCTCGGCAGCAGAGAAGGGAAAAAACCCCTGCGACGAGCTCGGGCCACTTCGGCCGAAGAAGAGGCTAGCCCACCGCCGCGACGTAGCCGTGAGGCCGGAGGTGTCGAGGCCTTGGTGCGAGCGGCCTCCTCCCGGGTACCCGCTGCCTCTGTATGCCCAAGCTGAGAGCTCCGGAGGGAGAGGCAGCGAGCGCCGCCACCCACGCCGTGGTGACACACGCCATCGCCCCAGGAGCCCACGCCGCGGACTCCTCGGGCGTACTCGTGATGTGGGCGGCGATGCCTCCGCGCACTTGGATTCGCTTTCCGTGGTTCTTCTCCACCGAGGGCCCCCTCGAGCTTTGGCTGCAGCACGCCGACTGCGACGCCCCAGCGACTGGAGCGGAGGTTGAAGCCGTCTCCCCAAGCAAGATCTTCATGACCCGTGGCTGGGGCGAGGTTGCTCGAGTCTGCCGCTCGGAATGTGCCCTCGCCATCCATTTTGAGTACGATGGTGCTTCCACCATGTTCTTCAAGGTCTTCGACGAGGAAGGCCGCCGCCTGGAGTGCTGCCCCGGAGGGGGTCGTCGGGGCGGCGCAGCGGCCATCGATGAGCCTGCCGCTGGCTTCGCCAGCAGCAGCGGCGGCGCTTGGGAGTCCAGCGACTCTCCTGAGCCCAACGAGACCCCGTAGACGAGGGACGACAGTTACATGCCCCCGAGCTCTCGTCGTGCTCGGAGCAAGGCCACAGCATCCGGCTGCCGCCGTCGCTGATCTGGATGGGGTTGGCGCCGGCCTCCCGTGGCCCACTGTTGGTGATGGCGTCGGCCGCGTTGGCGCATGTAGATAGGGTTCCTAGAAACTCCCTTCTTTTGTTCCCTGCGAGGAATTGAGATGGACCCCGCGGGGGCGTGTAAAGGGTCTATAATGTCTTTCATTGATATTATCCTTATTATGAAAATTTGCAAACGCATGTCCTGTTTCGGCTCAGTCCCCCATTTCCAACCCCGCGGCAGCTTGGTGCTCTACGCCGACAGGTCCCGGTCCCCGGGCAGGCTGCAGCCGTCGCTGGTATGCCAGGTCGCGATGCCGTGGTCAAGGCCAGGAGGTGAGCGGCCCAAGCTCCAGTAAGAGCTCCTGAGGCGCGATGCTCAAGAGGTCCCCTTTAGCGCGCAAGCAGCCACCGAGAGGTAGTAAAGGGAGGCGAAGTTGCCGTAACAAGGCTGTAACAAGTGAGAGTCCTATGTCGTAGTGCTTGATCGACCCGGGCGCGAAACTTATCTTGGCAGTCGAGAGTCGGTTCCTTGTGCTGCGTCAGACTCGTGCGTCGACGGCTGTAGTGTAGCTAGGTTGGGCCCGTGCGAGTCTCCCCCTCTTCTCCACGCTCTTCTATGTGCTCTACATCCTCAGTTCCCGGCCCTCGAGCGAGCTCAGCCGCCGCTGGTATGCCAGGTCGCGATGCCGTGGTCAAGGCCAGGGGGTGAGGGCTGGAGAGCCAGTAAGAGCTCCTGAGTCACGATGCTCAGCGGCCCCCCTTTTAACATGCAAGCGAATTTCATGGGAGAAGAGGGAGCCCGCGGTACCGCCTGCTGTTGTCCTCAGGAGGTTCCTGCAGGTTAGCGCGAGGAGGGACACAGATTGCCACTACGATTGCCGGTCTGCCGTTGGTGAGGTGACGTGCGCGTGCGCGGGGCATGCCGCAAGTCAGAGCTCGACCGCTCAGATTTGTCAGTGTTGCAGGGATGGACCCGAGCACAAGCGTCGTGCCAGCGTGAGTAGCTCCCGTTGCGGGATGAGCATGGGGCAGACCGGCGACGCGGGCGGTCATGATGGGTGACAATCAAGTAGGTAATAACCATAGATAGCTTATGCATGGAAAGCGAACTAGCTTAGGTAAATGCGAGAACGATACATGCCACTGGGTCGGACCCGAGCGACCTGGGGATGATGCAGCCCGAGGGGCGCCCCCAGCAGAGTAAGCTAAAGACGTAAAAGGATACATGCCGCAGGGACAGGCCCATGTGGCCTGGGAATGATGTAGCCCGGGGGGCGCTCCCAGCTAAATAAACTTGAAAAATGTCACCTGGTTCCGTTGTCGAAGGGATGTTGGGGTAGCTGAAGATGCGTGGCAAAGGGGTTGCTCCTCATGAGCCACCGAGGCCCTGAGCCTCGGGAGGCTCTGGGGTTCCAGGCGGTTCCTTGAGGACCGTCTCCATCTCCGCCAGGACCGCGTGATGCCTGGCCTCCTAGGTCGCCAGGACGCTCTGCAGGTTGCGCTGGAAGGTGGCCGCCATGCTCGGCAGGCTGAATGGCATGCAAACATAGCTGTGAGGTGGGCCCTCGCAACGTCCCATGCGCGAAGGCCAGAACCGCTCCTCAGATGCGGCCCTGTTGAGCCCTGGGATGTCGATGCAGACGCGCAGCCCGCCATCCTCACCTGGATGGGGAGCTGTGCCAGGTGGGCGGCTGTCGCCGCGTGTGGCCCTTGCATCTTGCAGCTCCTGAGTGGTCTTGGCGATGAACTCCTGAGCGCCAGGCGCTCCTTGCCCGGGGTCCTCCTGAGGGAAACGTGTCGCAAAGCACGCCTCCACGTGGTGCCCGAGCGCCTCCCTCGTGATGTTGGCTAGGTCTGAGGCCCTCCAGAAGAGAGCCCCTGAGCCTTGCCCGAGGAGGGCGCCAGGCGCGCCTTCCTATGCAAGGGAGGGAGGCGCCCCAAGCGCGGGCGGCGATCCTGATGTGGCACCGCTAGAGGCGCCGCTCCCCTGAGGCCTTGTACAGAGTAGTTGCTTCTTCTTCTTGGGGATGGCCTTAGGAGGGTACTACGCACCATCGTTGTCGGGGTCTTTGATTGCTGCGGCTTGGAAGGCGTGTTCGAGGGAGCACACCACATCTCTTTCTTCGCAGGGGACCGTGATGATCCCGCCACTTCCTGGCATCATGAGGACGTTGTAGCCATGGTGAGTTACCGCCATGAACTTGGCTAGGGACGGATACCCAAGGATAGCATTGTACGGCAGACGGATGTGAGCAACGTCAAAGTCGATGAGCTCGGTGCGGTAGTTGTCGCACTGTCCGAAGGTGACAGGGAGGCGGACCTGCCCTATCGGGGTGGTGGAGCCGTCAGTCATTCCCGAGAAGCGCTTGGTGGGTTGAAGCTGATCGTATGGCACTTGGAGGCTGTCAAATGTCTCGACGGACAGGACGTTAAGCCTTGCGCTGCCGTCAATGAGGGTCTTGGTGACTTGCACGTTGCTGATGACGGGTGAGTAGAGCATCGGGAGGGCGCCAGCAGTGGCCGCGCACTTGAGCTGGTCCGCCGAGCTGAAAGTGATGGCGCACTTAGACCACCTGAGCGGGCGCGTGGCCTCAAGCCTGGGAAGGGCTACGTTCACCTCGCGAGCAAACTGCTTGAAGATACGCAGAGATGCTGGGGCCTGAGCTCCGCCCAAGACGCAGGCGATAGCACGCGGTTCTTGGAAGCCCCCAGCCCCCTCGTCCTGATGGTGGTCGTCGTTCCTTCTTAGTGGTGGCGGCAGCGGGGGAAGACCAGCATTGCCCTGAGGGTGGTACTCGCGAGGCTGATCCCTCCAGGCGCCCTGACGAGGCTGGTCCTGCCAGCGGTCCTCGCAAGGCCGGTCGTGCCACTCCTGGCGGGGGCCACGATCGTCCCAGCGTCCTCCGCCTCGTCCTGATCCTCGGCCGTATCCCCAGTCGTTGCGCTCGGGGCGTCGACCGAAGCGTCCATCTCGAATGGCCCTGAGCTCTTAACAGTCATTGGTGTTGTGGCTGTGTACGTTTTGGAAGGCACAGAATGGTCGGCTGCTTTTGGACGACCCGGGATGGTCCCGGCCGCGCTTCGTATCTGGCTCCGCTGCGAGCACGGCCACTCCCTTGTGCTTCACGTCCTTGGCCTTGGCTTTCTTCTCCTCCGGGTCAGTAGCTGGGAGCTTGAGGAGGGAAACGCGCCCCTCCTCGGCTCTCGCGCACTTGGTCGCCATGTTGAACAGATCCAGAGCCGTGCATAACTCCTCGTGGATGGCGAGCTCCTCCTTCATCTTGACGTCGCGGACGCCGTCAGAAAACGCGGAAATGATGGCCTCATCCGTCACCTTGGGGATCTTGAGACGAACGCTGTTGAAGCGCTGGATGTACTTTTGCAAGGTCTCTCCTGGCTGCTGCTTGATGCGGAGTAGGTCACCCGCGGCCGGAGGGCGGTGGCGAGTGGCCTGGAAGTTGGCGACGAAGCGGTCGCACATCTCATCCCAGGAGGAGATCGAGCCCAGGGGCAGGTTCAGGAGCCACGAGCGAGCACCATCCTTGAGATCCATGGGGAACCAGTTCGCCACGACTTTCTCGTCGCCGTTGGCTGCCTCGATGCTCAGCTCGTAGAGTTGCAAGAACTCCGCAGGGTCGGGGGTGCCGTCATAGTGAGGAGGCAGGTCCGGCTTGAACTTGCCCGGCCAGACGACGCTACGCAGCTCCGGAGTGAAGGCGCGGTAGCCTGCCGTGGCCACCGCGGCCCTTTGCTGATGCGGAGCCTGCCCCTGATGCCTGCGCGCCGCCACTGCAGGAGGCACGCGGTCTTGTCGCGGTGGCGCTGGGAGCGCGGGAGCATTCTCTTGCGGCCGGGGAACTTCTTGGCAGCTCCCTTCTTCTCGCGCGGGCGCCCGACGCGGTGGGTCACGCCGGGGGGCCGCGCGCCTTGGTGCCAGAGCGCCGTCTTGGTGCGGAGGTGGTGGAGGTGCTCCGTGAGCTATATCGCCCGCAGCTGGCGGAGGGCGAGGCAGCGAGAGGGAGGGTGCGGGGGAGCCCCCAGCGGCGCTGGCAAGCTCAGCGATGCGGTGCAACCAGTCCTTGTAGAGGTCGTCGACCGGGCGGTGGCGCAGGAGCTCCCGTGCCATGAGCAGCGCGGCCTGTGCGTCCGTGGGAGCGCGACGAGCGTGAGACGATGAGCCGGCTGGGGTCAACGACGGAGTGGCGGTACGGCCATCCCGCCGCACCAAGGGGTGCAGCGAGGACGCCTGTTGCTCGTTTCTCGCCGGACCGGTGGCGGCGTTGGCGGCGGGTGAAAGGGAGCGACGGGGAGGCCCGCCGACAGGGGCTATCTGAGCAACACGGGCGGCGAGGGTGGCCCGGCGCTCGGCGTAGGCTCGACGCGCGTCCTCCATGGATGCGATGGAGCGATGGGACACGGATCGGCGGGAGGAAGGCTTCAGCGCACCCCTACCTGGCACGCCAAATGTCAGATTTCGGGTTCCGGCAAAACCCTTGAGGTTCGAACACTGGGGTCCGCACGAAGATCTCTCCTCCCCCTAGCTCATGCCCTCACCGCGATCTCAAGGCTCAGCGCATCGAACTCGCAGAACAAAGGGACACAATATTTATACTGGTTCGGGCCACCGATGTGGTGTAATACCCTACTCCAGTGTGTTGTGGTGGATTGCCTCTTGGGCTAAGGAAGAACTAGTATAGGGGAAGAGCGGCCTCCTGAGGAGAGGTGCTCTTGTGCTCGGTGAGCTTGTGTGGATGAGGATGATTTGAATGGCCTTGGATCACTTCCCCGATCAGTTCTGTTCAGTTCAGTTCAGTTGCCTCTAACTGTGGTGGCTAGCCCTATTTATATAGGCCCTGGTCCTCTTCCCAAATGCTGGCAGGAAGGGATGCCACAACAGCCAAATTTGAAGGGAGACAACTAGTACAAGTTATCCTGACTAAAGGTGGTCTTCGCCTGCCAAAGGCTCTGGTGGTGACACCGTCTTGGGCTCCATGGTGACCTCCGTCCAGTGGTCCTGCTGGTCTTGGTCTCGTTGCACTGATATGGAAACCTTTGCCTGATGCCTCTGGACTCCTCGCCTGCGCTTGCCTCTTTACCACCAAAGAGGAAACGAGGACACTGCGCGCGCTGGCGCCCGCCTAGCCCCGGTCGTCATGGCTTACGTCACAGGAACCTCGCGATGTGCCCCTTGCCTTGATCTCTCCGCCCCTCGTGAGCCAGCCTGGTGAGGCTGCCCCCGAGGAGGTCTTGCGTCGTCCGCCTCGCGAGGCTTGGCCCCTCGCGAGGGTCTTGAGTGTTTACTGGTGAAGATGGGTCGTACAGGGACGCTGGTGGAGCCACGCCGTGGGCCGTAGGCAGGCAAGTCTGGGGACCCCCGTTCCCAGGACGCCGACAGACATACTTAGCCCAACATAAAAATTGTGAAGTAAAATCTTGATATTTCCCTCTAGAGTGCAATTACGATAGGATTCCATCATCCTATACCAAGCATCTTTCAAATTTTCTCCTTGTCTTTGTTTGAAGTGAAGAACTTCAAAGTCAGGAGACAAAGGAAGGGAAAGAGGACTAGCCATGGGAGCGAGAAAGGCGAATGGAGGAGGGGCAAAGAAAAGGTGAATCTTTTCGAAAATTGTTTTAGAAGTGGGGGTGAGGAAAATGAAAGGCGAATGGCAAATAATGTAATGCAAGGGATGAGAGTTTATGATGGGTACTTGGTATGTCTTGACTTGATGTAGATCTCCCCGGCAACGGCGCCAGAAAATCTTCCTGCTACCTCTTGAGCTTGCGTTGGTTTTTCCCTTGAAGAGGAAAGGGTGATGTAGCAAAGTAGAGTAAGTATTTCCCTAAGTTTTTGAGAACCAAGGTATCAATCCAGTAGGAGATTACGCTCAAGTCACCGAATACCTACACAAACAAACACCAACCTTGCACCCAACGCGATAAGGGGTTGTCAATCTCTTCACGGTTATTTGCAACGTGAGATCTGATAGAGATGATAAACGGTAGAGTAATATTTTTGGTATTTTTGATATATGGAACGGAAAGTAAATATTGCAAAGTAAAAGAAATAGGAAACTAAAAATATAGATCGGAAACTTATATGATGTAAAATAGACCCGGGGGCCATAGGTTTCACTAGAGGCCTCTCTCGACAAAGAAATTATTACGGTGGGTGAACAAATTACTGCCGAGCAATTGATAGAAAAGCGCAAAGTTATGACGATATCTAAGGCAATGATCATGAATATAGGCATCATGTTTGTGTCAAGCAGACCGAAACGTTCTGCCTCTACTACTATTACTCCACACATCGACCGCTATCCAGCATGCATCTAGAGTATTAAGTTCATAAAGAACGGAGTAACGCATTAGACAAGATGACATGATGTAGAGGAATTAACTCAAGCAATATGATGAATACCTCATCTTTTTATCCCCGATGGCAACAATACAATACGTGCCTTACTGCCCCTGCTGTCACTGGGAAAGGACACCGCAAGATTGAACCCAAAGCTAAGCACTTCTCCTATTGCAAGAAAAACCAATCTAATTGGCCAAACCAAATCGATAGTTCGAAGAGACTTGCAAAGATATCAAATCATGCATATAAGAATTCAGAAAAGATTCAAATAATATTCATAGATAAACTTGATCATACATTCCCAATTCATCGGATCTCGGCAAACACACCACAAAAGAGTATTACATCAAATAGATCTCCAAGAACATCGAGGAGAACTTTGTATTGAGAATCAAAGAGAGAGAAGAAGCCATATAGCTACTAGCTATGGACCCGTAGGTCTGTGGTAAACTACTCACGCTTCATCGGAGAGGCAATGGTGTTGATGTAGAAGCCCTCCGTGATCGGTTCCCCCTCCGGCAGGATGCCGGAAAAGGCCCCAAGATGGGATTTCACGGGTATAGAAGGTTGCGGTGGTGGAAAAATGGTTTCGTGGCTCCCTTGGATGTTTTCGGGGTATAAGAGTATATATATAGGAGGAAGAATTAGGTCAGGGGACGCTCGAGGGGCCCACAAGGTTGGGGGGTGCACCCTCCACCCTTGTGGCCGCCTCAAAGCTCCTCTGACTTGCACTCCAAGTCTCGTGGGTGTCTTCTGGTCCAAGAAAAATTATGGCGAAAGTTTATTCCGTTGGGTATTCCTTTTCTGTGAAACTCTAAAACAACGAAAAAAAGAAACTAGTACTCGGCTCTAAGTTAATAGGTTAGTCCCAGAAATCATATAAAATAGCATATTAATGCATATAAAACATCCAAAACAGATAATATAATAACATAGAACAATCAAAAATTATAGATAGGTTGGAGACGTATCATCCGAGTCACCCCCGCAGCAGATCGAGCGAGCCGCTGAACCTCTCCGTTGATAGATGCACCGCCGCCAGCAGGCACGGTCGGATGGCTCGCCGGTGTGCGCGTGCTTCAATGTGCGCCGCCGCTGCTTCACCGTCCTCCTCCGTCTCTTCCGGTCAGATCCGACGGGCACATCCTCCTGCGGCCACGAGCGACCACCCAACTCCACTCTCGATTCCCAAAGCCAAAGGCAGAGCCAGCCGCCGCCGGCCTCCATCGTCTTCCCAACCCCGGCCTCCACTCCACCACCGGCGCCCTTTCCCCTCCCTCTC